>NC_051446.1:22718624-22838011 GCF_001649575.2 Kryptolebias marmoratus
TAAAAGTAGAAGAATATTAGCTAAATACTAAAGTAGCATAAGAAGAAACCATAAAGTATGCTAAAGCAGATTTCAAAGAAAATGTTTTTGATGGAATTGAGATCTCAAAGCATTTCTACGGGGAAAATATTTGTAAATAAAGTTAAATCTTTGGAAAAGTCAGTGCACTCATCTTCTGAGTAAGCTGACCGTTTCCATGTATGAATGGAGAAAATATAAAAGTATAAAGCAGTAGTTAGATTGCAAAAATTGTACATAAAAATAAAAATCAGAATTCACACTATTAAGGTGGAGTTGGTTCACAAAAAGACTGAACCTGTCCACAAAATCTGCATTCTGTCAGGAAAAAACTAACTTCAAAACTATGACTACAAAGATAAACTTTTTATTCTCGAAATGTTAATCTACATTATGTAAAAAAAAACACTCAAGTCAGCACAAACATGATTATTCCCTTTGAGTCTAACAGAGACACAGAGATTTAAACTTCTCCCTCTAAGCTCCGCTGAGGATTAACGAGGGCTGACACTATCATACGATGCACACGGAGCATATTTCTCGATGGCTTTATTTCGAAAGCAAGCTAAGCCAGGTGATGTTCTGTCTAATTGGACAGAATTGACCAGCAGCTGAACAAGGGAACCGAATCTGTCTGACGTGTAGCACATGACTAAAGCCTTTGGAGGGGCCACTGTGCCCACTGGCAGGGTTTATTCTGGGGTCATCTGGCGAACAGGGAGCATTTTGAAGGGACGCCTATATTGCATTTGGAGCAGTTTGTTATTTTCACACCTTTCTGACAACCTGAGTCAGCATTGGAGCGCTGTTTGTGTGATTTTGTTTAGATTTGTTGGTGATGTTGAATGTTTTTAGTGTGTTTTTTGACTTTTAAAGATAATGTAAACAGGTCATATTTCGACCCGATTGCTCCACAGATCTCAAACCTCTCCTCTGGAGATGCTTTGAAGCCTGATATATTTGCTTGCCTTTGACTGAAAACACAGAAAAACTCAAGTGCCCAGATTGGACTGTGGACTGTGCTAACAACTCACTGTTTGCCCTTTCTTCAGTCTGAACCTTAACCCAGTTTTGACCCGACAGGTTTTCTCTTTAGAAGCCATCAGTACTGAGACACTTGTTTTGCCTGAAGCCAAGGACCTGGAGACCTGAAAGGACCACTGTTTGCTCTGAACCAGCCGGTTTAAGTTGGCACTTATGGTTATGGTTTTGATGTTGGAATCAGGGATTACTGGATGGGAAATTAAACTTGACAGCATCATGTTTCTGACCAGATGATGGCCGACCCTCTTATAAACAAAATGACAACATAACTAAATGTTTTCATTTACCACAATGTGCATTGGTTGTGTCCTGTAGCTAAACATATGTAATAAATATCTTGACTTCATGTTTAATACTTTCAAACTGTCACTAAAAAGCCAAGGATTTATTTGACATTCTACATTTAAGCTTGTGTGTATGAGACATTAAAAGATTTGAAAAACTACAAATGAAAAGACAAAGGGACTTGGTTTTAATCAATTTTTTGTTTGGCCAGCTTTCATTTTGTTCCAAGAAGAATTCAGGCTGAATGTAACTTCTTACATCCCCCACACTTACAAGTAACTCTCTGCTGCAAAAAGATTGACAAATCTGTTCTAAATTTATGTTGACCCTATATGCTCTTCCATCATTCCACTATTTTTTTATTTTTTTTATTTGTGAAGTGTAAATGAAACTGAGGAAAGTAAAAGTGATGTTAGAGCCAAGGAGCTGGACATGAAGTGATGAGCTGCCAGTAACAAGAGCTATTGTCTGCACACGAGCGGAGTGAAAAACATTGGAAACTAGAAGCACTCAGAGAGCGCAAACCTCCGCCAAGGCCATGCTGATCCAGATCATGATCATCATCAAAGTTTAACCAGCTGCTCATTTTGTGACAACCCCAACATTTCCTGAAAATTTCATACAGATCTGTTCATTATTTTATATAATCTTGCTAACTGACAGACAAACAAATGCTACTGAAAGCGTAACCTCCTTGGCGGAGGTAATAAGGAGTCACCTGCTGGAGCATAGACAGAGTTTAAACAGAGGATTCACCTGTGATCTTGACCTTTGACCCTGTGATCTTGAAATCAATAGACATTATCTTTGAGATGTCCAGCTATGCAGTTTGACATTCTCACATTACAATGTTGTAGACCAGAGGTAGGCAACCCTGGTCCTGGAGAGCCACTATCCTGCATGTTTTCCTTGTTTCCCTGCTCCAACACACCTGATTCATGGTTAAATCACCTCTTCATGTTCTGCAGAAGCCTGTTAATGACACACTGATTCAGATCAGGTGTGTTGGAGCAGAGAAACCAGTAAAACATGCAGGATAGTGGCTCTCCAGGACCAGGGTTGCCTACCCTTGTTGTAGAACTTTGACCAAATCACCACCAAAATTTAATCCCTTGTTTCTTGTAGCCTGTTTGATGTTTCCTGAAAATTTAATGAAAATCCATTTATAATTTTTGTGAGTAATCTTGTGCACAGACAAACAAACTCATCCTTCATTGTGGACCAAATCTAGCTGGAAATGAAAACATTTGGGAAATTAACTGGTGATCAAAATTTGTGTAGTTATTTCTGCAAACTTTTTATCTGAAGCAATAACAAGGTAAAGATTTTACATTGTTAATATTTTGGTTTACCATTGATAAACCAAAAAAGTTTCTTTGTCTGGATTTACTTTATATTTATGAGTGTTGGTAAACATTGGAGCCATGAGAAGAGGCAGTTACAAAGGGGTTTGCAAGAAAAAAAACCAAAACAACTTATGTTGCCAATAAATTGGTTTTTGCCGTTCAATTTGATCAGTAATGACCGATCAGGAACTTTTAAAGTTTTGCTGAATCATCAGTGGGAAGATTTTAAGCTAAAGAGCAAACATGCCAGTCTCAGCTGCCTGCAGCCTGCAGAGTCAGCAGCCCTGCAGCCGACAACAGTTTTTACAATAGTTGCTTCCATTGGTGCTCACCTCTGAGAGTGCAGCCTCCCACTTATTAGAAAAGGCAGAAAGCAACAGAAGGGGGAGCTTTTCAGGTTTACGGTTCTGGTGTCTCCGTCTCCCAGACCTGAACCATATACCGTTGCCTGCAGGCTAGAGGACATACAGCTTTGTTGTCTGGATGAGAGTGACATAGCTGTACTTTGTTTCAAAAAACTCTGAGGATCTGACACAGGAAGTGCATGATGTTTACATACCAGACTTTTTTCACCTCCGTGCACCAGTTTAATTCAGTGACAACTTTTCAAACAAGGCAGAGGTAATAGGTGACATGATCAACCAATAGCAATTTGCTAATTGATAATTAATTAATGTGTAGTTATATTTTGAGTGTTTAAGCTATTTTCTAAAATCTGACAACTCTATGGTTTTTGGTTTTTGAACAATTAATGAGACGAGATAAACTGTAGGTATCACAAATTTGAATACCAAGTTAATCTTTACTATATTGGTGTCTTTGTTGTAAAGTAAGGCAAGTTTTTATATTATAGGACTGAAAATGTCAAAATTTTAAATTTCTTCAGCAGACATGGAGCTAAAGAACTGTAGAGATAATCTGTTTTGGCCCGTGCAAGCTCACGTGAGCATAAAAAACAGCTTGGTTCTCTGCAGACCTCTGGGACCAGGGAGGCGAGAGATAAGCCTCTCAGCATCAGCACCCCTAATTCTGAACCCGCCTGCTCATGTCAAACCACCGGGGTCCCCTGTACTGATAACCTCTAACAGGAAAAGAGCCTTTTATGTAGCCTGTCTGAAATGTCTACTATACCACACACACACACAAACACACACCGGTGCCATTTCATGAATAAATGCAGGAAATCCATCCCATGCAGCAGATTCTGTCACTTCTGACAAACCATACAGTATAAATCCTCAAAGACAGAGTGATGGAGGAAAAGAAGAATCAGTGGCATAAAACCTCTGCTTTGAGGGCATGTGGCCTGAGGCTGCAGGTCAAAGTTCTCCCGAGGTCATTCGCAGTCAAACCAAACAGACGACACGGAACAGGAGGGAGAGCAGAAGTCTATGAGACAGGATAAATGAGACAGACAGGGAGACAACCTCCGGAGCCAATGATACAAGCCCCAGGTTTCTTTGATCCATCACCGAAAGCTTCCTGAAATAAACACAGGTTAATTGTCTCGATCAGGCCGAGATGCTTATCTGTCTGTTTCCTGCAATGCTTCGATAGAAGAAGCCAAGCTTTCTGTTCTAATCAGATTCCTGGAGATACTAATGGATCCACACAACATTTAGCTGCTTCGGTCTAACACCCCATGCATAACAAAGTCCAGTTTTGACCCCTTCCGTATCTTTTGACCTTTTAATCTAGCAAGCGCACCTCACAATTAATGCAACCCTGATAAAGAATATGGGAAGACTGGCTTTAATTTTTCTGAAAATTTATCTTTTAATTGCTTGGCTACTTTGTTTATTAAAAAGGAGAGGTCTTTGTTCCTAAAGTGTTGATTTATAATACAGAGTGATGCTTTATCTTTTATTGCTAATTTGTCAAGTTTTGCTGAAAGCTGTTCATTGTGTATTTGGGTCCACATAATTTTTGTCAACTTAAAAAAAAAACACTAAGAAGCTTAAAAAAAGAAAGAAAAAAAGATAATCGAATACAGCAGAAGAGGAAGAAATATGTTTCCAGAGCTTTGAAGTTGAACTTTTGGTGAACAGGAGGTGGAGACTGATGTGAAGATGACAGAAATCTCCTTTTGAACTGCCTTGTATAAATATTGGTGGTGATGTTCTAATGGGGGTTTCCTTGTGACCCTCCTCCAACACAGACCTTCAAGAAAGCCCTTTATGTGGATTCTGCTTCCCCTCCTCTGCACCTTGAACCCACAGAGATCAGACACTGCGGGTGGCCTCGGGGAGGGGAAAAAAAACCTCATCCACCGATGACGCTACTTGTTGCAGGTCTGATTGGGTTTAGTTATGCCTGAGGGAGCAAAGGACAGATAGTGAAGATGCATCAATACACAAAGGCTACCGGAGATCTAAGATGTAACTCTCAGACACAGAAAGAACTGTTCTGATTCAAACTAACAGAAGAGGTTAGGAAGATGTTACTTTTTAAATTTATTTGAGCTCAACATTGTTTTTGCTACCCTTCAGCGTCTAGGTGGAAAGGTTTTCTGAAGCCTGGTCAATTTTGGAGGCATTACAGGCAACAGAAGGGCACTGGGGGAGGGTTGGTTCTGTGTGTGCAATAAAGACCGAAGCAGAAATCAAATTTGATTTTTACAGCTAAATTAGTTTATGCTCTGATGTGTGGTGTGTTAAATATGATTGCTCTGGAACCCATTCAAGCTATATTTATGATATAGATCTCGTCCAGCTTACATCAGACTATGTTTATCTTCTACACTGGATGAAGCGCTCTTTGTTGTTTATTGTGTTGTGCGATCCCTGATAAAACTGGGAAATTTCCATCCAAAATCAGCAGAATGGTTTTCTACAACAGACTGCACCAGTCGTCAGGGGGACAAGCCAAACCTATGATGCCAATGTTTCCCAAAAAAACGACCCAGAACAGAGGTCTAAATAGTTAGCAGCGATTAGAGGAGGAAACTGTGAGCCGGGTCAGAACATTAAGGTTTGTGGTGAGCAATTTCTCAATGGTAAGTTGGTAACTTACATCATTAACATTCATAACAAAGCCTGCAAACTGATTACAAAGTCAGTAAAATGCATGAGTATGTCAACTGTTTTATTTAGGAACCCGCTAAATGTTTTTCCACAGGCCTAGGCGGAATTAATTCAAATTCAAACTCAAACTCTGGAGTTTATTGGTCTGTTAGAATACACATTCAAGGAGGAAGACTATACAAGAACCACAATATTAGTATGACTATACACACATTTATCTCAGTTTGGCCAAAAAGAAAAAGGCCGTCTTGTTTGGCACCACCCACACAGCTTTATCCATCCTTGCATCACCTGATTCTGTGCCTCCAGGACCTTGTAAAATTTTCAGCTCCTATCTTGAATGACAGTTTATGTGTTTAATAGTTAAAGAGGTTTGGTTTATAGGGACTTCTGAGAATTTAGACTATGCCCACACAGGAACACAGTTCTTTCAAAACAAAATTTATTATTTGTAGTTTCCAGAAACACCCTTGTAAATGCAGCACTGTTTTTTGAAATATCTATATTTACACAAAAACCATCCAAAACACTATAGTAGGCCTGTATGTGGAGCTGTAACACTGCCACTAAAATACACCACAATAAAAAACAGGAAACAAGGTGTGGAGCATGATCATAAAACTTATATGTTGGGGGCAATCAGTAAACATGTAAAAAGCTTGTAGCTGCAAACAATACACTGCAATCTTTTGCCATCCAACGCAATAACATCACTACACAGGCTTAATAGATGTGTTGCTTCCAGCAGAGATCAGACAGCATTAAACAGTTTTGCATGCATGTCTGTGTGAAATCAAAACACAGCCACCGACACCGGACCAGTCCTCTATCTCATGGCTGCATCGTTTCACCTCGGGCTCAGGACTCCACTCTGTCACTCACGGTGACACATGGAGCGGCAGCCCCCTGCCCGTGGCGTTCAGAAGGGATCAGCGCCCTGTCAGTGTCTGTCACAGCGGCTTTGTCCCCTGTCGTGCCCTCACGCTGGCAGATTGAGGGAGGGGGGTTGGAGGTGGGGGGAGGAACGTCAACGGCAGTGACAGACTGACATGTGACAGGTGAAGCCAACCAAACACTTACAGACACCCAAGCGTTCACATGTACTCCGGTGTGATTCGATGTGTGTCAGTGCAAGTGAGTGCCTGCATACAATCACACGGATCAGGCCTGCTTCTTATTTAGGGTGCATTTTCTCATCTAATACTGCGCAGAAAAACAAAAAGGCTCATTTCCCATAATGTCTGATGTGACACTTGACTTATTTGATGTTGTGTAATAGAAGTAACTGGAATCTGCCTAAACTGACAGCCCTCGCCATACTGAATGGCATTTCGTGAAGATTCAGTAATAGGTGCTCGGACAACAGTGGCCATAAAATTTAAATTACAATGCAAAAAATGAAACTAAGTATAAAAAAACCTTTCTAATAGAGGTTATGTACAGTGCTCAAGACGCAGCATGGAAGCAAATTCAAAAACATGCACACATACAAAGAAGCACATTATTTCTGATCACACTCCACCCAGCTGAGGTTACAGCAATAGGCAACATTCCAAAAGCAGCTCATTAGTATTTGTTGTTGTTGTTAAATTACCGTATTCTGTTCTGAAATCAACATTGTCAAACAAAAACAATGCTAAATAATTACTGAGAAAACCCACTAAGACATCAAGTTATAAAAGTGTAACCAAATTACAGCCAACATATGTGCATGCCTCGGTCTGGGATTGAATTTACGGCTCTCTTTGTTGCTTGATGGACTTTTAATGGCCATTATTGCTACTGCTTGTGGTCCCAAATCGAGCATTAGACCTTCAGTGTGGCTTGAATCTAAGCTGGTGCCAGAGGTTGCACCCAAATCATTCCATATGACCCGAGTCTCCCATTCCATTACCCAACATTCCCTGTGGGGACAGTAGTGGTCTCTTAACACTTGAACTCTGACCCCAGTCCTATCAAGACAAAAAAAGATTTATAGACACTAAGGCAGGCAACTGAATTGTCTCACCTTGCGTCTCAGAGGGCACATACAGTAGTAATGACACCATATGAGTTTGGGCTCTAAAAATGTGATTTACTTCTTATTACTTACAATACTGCATGAAGCAGCATTTGTCTTGAACAGATGCTGAACAGTTAAGCATTAACACCATAAAAACTGAAATCATGCCAGGGCAGATCATGTGTTATAATACTGGATATTTTCTAGCACTGTTACTCTTTATTCTAACTGAGTGTCAGTATAAATCAAGATGATTATAATAAACAAATTCAGAGCTAAAGCAATAGGAGTTTGCGATCTCTGAAGTGGCAATGACAGAAAGAATATCTTAAATATCTAACTAAATGTAGTGCCGTAAATGAGCTCGGGGTCGAAGAAATAGTAAATTTACCAAAACAGTGAGTTGTAAATACAATGTCAGTGTGATATTTAGCTTGTATAAGAAAGAATAGCTCTGGCATGTTTTTATTTACTATGGCTACTGGAGACAAATGATATGACTATGAAAAGCACTTGAAACTTGTTTAAGACTTACGGGTATTCAGAGGGAGTTATTTGTCATCTCCTCTTCCTTGTTCTCCTCTCCTCTGCTTCCTTGAATCCGTTTGTCTTTTTGTTGTTCTCAGAGTTCTTCAGGAGCCCTAAAAATGATGAGGAAAAGAAAAGAGAGGGATTGTAGATGCATGAAGAAAAATCAGGCTGTTACTGATAAAAAGAAGAAACAGATAATCAGTCATTTTGGAGAGTAATATATGGATGAACAAACAGATATTCCATGCAAGCAACTTAGTTGTATTTGATGCTTTCAGTTTTGGTTAAAAGAGCTTTAATGGAATGATAAAGTTTCTTGTTGTTGCAGTTATAAGCCTAAATGGACCAGTTAATTTCTTCAACTAGGTACATTGTAAAGAGACAATTCAAGTGTGTATTAGAAAAAGGAACAAAGCTGTTTTAAGTTTGTAGTGAGCTATCACAACCAATTTTAAGCCTTTTTCAGTGATTTGTACGACACGTAATGGTCAAGTCACTGCAGACAAAGGGTTTAAAGCAAGGATGCTTTTGGTAAAAGATAAATATTACTATGGCAAAATAGGAAAAAAGTCACAGATGGTAACGATAATTTATATAGATCTTCGTCTGGATGTCATGAAATTTCCGTTCTTTCAAAAAGGATCAGAGCAGAAAGTGAAATGTTTCGACTTTTGCTTAGAGGGGGGAAAAAGAAAGAAAAAGTTCCTTTCCTTCCTTTCACTGTGCTCTTCCATAACCATTAACTGTGTGATGACACCGGCGGATATTCAGATTGATTTACCATCCTGTGAGGATCACTTGGCCTGCACAAAAGTCTCCAATTCCAAAGATTAATCTGTGTCTTTAATGAAAGGCTTCCTGCTCCAATGTTTCTTCAAACTTAAGTCCACCTATTTCATGCTTCACTTTGATTGCTATAATGGCCTTATTTATGAGGTCAGTACTAAAATGTGTAGTTCTTTAGCCACAGGATGGACAGGAAATGAATCAAAAATCTCTGGATCCAACTCTCATTTTTCATAAAATGCTGCGGTGCCCGAAAAATCAATGGAGTAGTTGAGGAAATACTAAACTGTGAGGAAAAAGGGACAATGTGATGGGAAAGTCCATGCAGAATACTTCAAGCAACCTATTGCAAGGAAAGAAAATTGAACAATATGACCAGAATGCTACACAAATTATACCATCAAGACTACTGTATGCAGTAATTACTGTCACATAATTCTATTATGGACAGAGACATTTTTACCCTGAGGAGTAACCTGTGAGGTAACATCAAAGAAGTCGTCAGCGGTGACCTTGACCAGGCCTGGCGTGGAGACAGCATCAAAGCTGTAAAACTGCAGTGTGTTTAAAGTAAGTCCACCACACTGCCTGATTAACATGTCACAGGAAGATGGGGGGCCCTCTATAATCAGTCTGCAGAGATGATTAGATCACTAAAGTGCCCACTTTCCTTCAGCTGAAGGGTATGAGGGGTAAATGAACTCTCAGTTCAGCAAACAGGTCATTTAGCTCCTTTTGCTAAATGGATGTGGACAAAGTGTGACAGTAAAGCATGAGGTTATGGTTTCTAATCATAGCTTGAGAAGAAGGTGAAAAGACACCGCCTGAGTGTCTGCATGTGAACAGCGAATGGGGGTTGTTTTAACAGGAATTGGTAGGCTCCCTGATTTGTGTTCACCTTTGACCTGAAGGGATGTTGAATTGTATTTCCTCATGATGATTTATTTCCTTCTGAAGTCATTTCCCAAACCAGACTGTGTATGTGAAACACATGCCTGTGGCTATGGGGATACTTGTGAATCCACGGTAGATGAAGATGGGCTGGATGGATTTGGACAAATGTTTGGACTGGGATTTGAAGGTGTCTGAGGACGCACCATTAACCCTCGGGGCAACAGCAGCACAGAGTGCAGCGGAGAGTCCAGACAATAAAGGTAAGACATGTATGGAGCGGGGTGAAGCGATCGAAGGGGTTAATCACTGGAATTATAACAAACAGCAACAGAAAATAGCCTTTAGGTGCAACTAAGATTTGCACAGTCAACTGAGACATAAACAAAGTCAGTCAAGAGGGTAAATAAGATCGAAGAGATTTTTCAGAGGTGCTCATGAAAGTGATTCAACATCACAGCTTTTAAAGTGATCAAGTGCAGATAAGAAATGTACTCAAGAATCAAGTTAATATCATAAAAGTACAATTCACTTCTTAATTTAGTCTCCTTTCCTGATAAAGACTCAATAATCAATCCATCCAGCTTCTTTACCTGCTTTTCTGTGCAGGGTTACAGAGGAGATGATGTCAATCAAAACAAATTTGTTTACAAAACTTATAACCTGAATTTGCAGGTATTAGTCTGACTGATGTGAAGTGACCTTAGATTTACCTCAACACAATCTAAAGGTTAATGAGACTTCTATTTTGCATAAAGACAGCAGGATTTATCAATATTCTAATTTGCTCTAATGACAAGCAGGCATATTTCAATAATAGCTGACATTTAGCAGCTTCATGAAATCTCCAATATTTTTTTTTTTCTGATAAACTGTCAAAGTCCACTCCAGATCACCTTGTACAGCTCATTTCAAATAGCCTTCCTCTCACTTTCCCTCACCTTCGAGGTGCCATTATTACTGTAAACCACCAACTCAAGGCTACACGTTTCAAAAGTAGTACATTTTTATGAAGTTCTGGACCAAGCAATCTGACAGGCCTGCTTGGTTTTTGGCTAGTTGGTTCTGAGGTAGAAATATGCACCCAAGTTGTTCAATGTACTTTATTTTTTCTACACGTTCCACCAAAATATGCTGTCATTTAAAACCATTTCATAAAAATCACCTGCACTGCAATATGGATTGGAACACCAGCAAAGATTTACTCATAGAAATAAAGTAATATCAAAACAACAAAATATGTTTTTTACCCTTAACATAACATTTTAAAGACAGCACAGTGTTAGCCTAGTGCTACAGAGATACATCTGGTAACAGGAAGAATAGGTGATGTGCCTCTAGTTGCAAAACTTGATCTGTCTGGGAACCAAGATGGCAGCCCTTTGCTTCTAATAATAATAATAATAATAATAAATCCAATTTATACCGCACTTTTCATTAACAAAAATCTCAAAGTGCTACACAGTGCAATTAAAATCAAAGATAAAAAAATCAGAGATAAAAACAACATCATAAAAAACATGTAGAAGCAGAATAGGCTTGCTTAAATAAAAAAGTCTTCAAGCCTCTTTTAAAATCAATCAATGGTTGGGGAGCTCTCAAATAATCTGGGAGAGAGTTCCAGAGCCGGGGGGCAGCGACAGCGAAAGCCCGATCTCCCATGGACCTCAATCTGGAGCGAGGAAGGTGAAGGAAGTTACAGTTTTGTGATCGTAGAGATCTGGTGGATGAGTGAGGAATGAGAAGGTCCTTCAAATAATCCGGTGAGGTCCCATTTAAACACTGATGGGTGATGAGCGCGATTTTGTACTGAATCCTGCAGTTGATAGGAAGCCAGTGAAGATCATGCAGGAGAGGTGTAATATGGGCAGATTTGCGGGCCCTCAAAAGAATCCTGGCTGCACTGTTTTGAATGTATTGGAGCTTCTGAAGATGTTTTTTATGGATTCCAACAAACAGAGAGTTGCAATAATCGAGTTGAGTAGAGTTGCTTCTAGACAACTAACTGAAATGAGAGGTGAAATGTTTTTAAAACAAGTACAGCAGCCCCCGTTTTCTTTTGAGCCTTTGGATGGTCATGTCCTGGATGACAGAATCCAGAAACCATCATGTGACAAATGTTATTAATTTGTTTTTTAACAAAATAGCCACTAGAATACCTCAAATGCATAAAATGAAAAATCTATAGGATTACACTGATTTACTTTGAACCATGACTTTGGGAGAAAAAAAAACAGAGCCAGTGAGAAGCACAAGATTGTTTTCAAACTCCAACTAGCATGAGATGCTGATCAAATTCAGTTCACAGCACCACTAAAGCAAAGGTCAGTGAGAGTTTGTCTCAATTACCAAAAACTAGCTCTTGTCATGGAACCAACAAAAAAAAAATATTTTCAGTAATTATCTGAGAGCCTGGAATTCAACGACAGGTCTGGCTTTAAGAAACCAAGTTTAACCTCCATCCTGGTCAAAATCAAATCCAGTAGCTGTAGTGTCTAAAACCAAATTAAGCACCTGACGCAAAAATAAATAAATAAATAAATGAATAAAGGAAAATGAGACTCTACAGCGGGGGTCTGCAATCCTGGTCCTCGAGGGCCACTATCCTGCATGTGTTACTTGTTTCCCTGCTCCAACACACCTGATTCAGTGGTTAAATCACCTCTTCATGTTCTGCAGAAGCCTGTTAATCATCCACTGATTCAAATCAGGTGTGTTGGAGCAGAGGAACAAGTAAAACATTCAGGATAGCGGTCCTCAAGGACCAGGATTGGAGACCACTGCTATACAGCAAGGTCAAATGAAAAGAACACCCACTGACACCCCACTTAGTAAAGATTCACCTCTCCAAACTTTTTTCCAAACTTTGTACGCTTTCATGGAAAAATGCCTGAGTGTTCTCCCCCCCCTAAGCGGTCAAACTTGACATTATAACTGAAGCACTTGAAGGGGACAAATAAACATCTGTGTTGATGTTCATCCAATCTTCATTAAAGCTACATGTGTGGCCAAACTCCAAACACTGAGTCACCCGTTAATGGGGCTTCCACTCCGGCTACTCTCACCAGCAGAGAATCTCAAGGCCACGTAGTGGGAGAGTCAGGGTGAGAAATGACTGCCTGGTCTAAAGCTCCGGAGTTACAAGAAACAGCCAAATTAATCTCCTCACCCTCATTCTGGACATGCATTATCCTCCACTGTCATAAACTTGGCTGTGGTCAAGATTTACAGCCGCCTTGTGCTTCATCTCCCCTGGCTTTGCTTCCTAATTGTCTGCATGGCCAAGACCTTGACCAGAGCTTTTCTCATCTGAAGAATCTGAGATTTCCAGATTGATTGTCAACACAGGCTAATATAAAAAGCATAAAAAAAACTTCTTCAACCTTGGTTTAAAAGGACAGGAGACAAGACTGCACTCCCGATGGCAGATTAGCGGAAAAGCCAAAGTAATTAAGTGATTTTCCAGTGAATTAAGATCTTTGTCGAACAACGTATGCCAAACTGAAGTTAAGAGACGTGGGATTAAGATGGAATCCACCTTTACTTGGCTGCCAAAATTACACACACGCACACAGACTGTTGGAAAAAATCTGCTCAGTTCTTGGGAGTAAATAAACTCACAAAACAGAAATAAAAAAATAAAAAGAAGCTTTGAAAACTAAGCTCAGAAGCTACACATTCTCATTTGAAAACTGGATACTGGAAATGGACTGGAGTAATTCTAGAGCTTGCCGTTTTAATTTTTCAGTGTTTGTTGTAGTTATTACTCCAACAAACAGATCACATTGTTGAAAAGCTCTGCTTCTGTGCCAGTTCAGTTAGTGGGAAGCAGAAGCGGATGTGAGCCAAGGTTACGAACCGGAGGACATCAGCCCCTCTGATAAAGCTCTGCTGTTGTGTAACCTTGGCTGAGTCCCGCTCCATCACAAAGGCTGTGTTACAGCACAATGACCTAACATTGTCAAGGTTCAAACGCGGCGCTCAGAGAGAAGAGGGAACAAAAAAAAAGCAATCAAAGAAAAAAGCTCAGGAGCTTTTTCTCCCCCCCCCCTTACAGACAGACAGTCCTGCTTGGCACAGAGTCATTAAGCAAAAAGACACAGCTACTGCTTTTTGGAATCTGTTTTATTTTCTTCTTTTTATTCAGGACCGTTCACTGAAATCTCATTTCGGCTCACAAATGTAGAAAAGCTGGAGCTGGAGAGGGAGGAGAGGGAGATTGGCTCATTTCTTCGCTTTATGAGCTGCTACGTTTGGCCAGTGGAGGGTAAAATATTTAGCAGCACTTATCTTAAAGAGTTAATTTGCAGAATTTGTGTGACAGTTGAGTATAATTTTGGAATATTTGGATCAAATGTTAACAGCAGATTACATTAAAGCAGCGTCATTTCTGGAGAGCATGACGCGATGTGGAAAGCGTGGATGGGATCGCAGAACTGGACGCTAAAAGTGGAACTCACTGTAAAACACTGAATGTCCCAATATTTGTTCATTTATGGAATTCATCTAATGAATCCGAGCTTTTCTTAACAATCTAAGTGTTTTTCACAATGATGTTCACAACAAACCAGATGGTGTTTTGGCCAGCTTCTAGTTTCTGTGAAGACGGGACGAGTGGAAGAGGAAAAAGTTTGCTGGCAGAGACCGCATGAATGTGTGATGATCCAACGAAATTAAGTAAGCTACTGTCGGGCTTATCACTTCAGCAAACTCTTTCACATGAAGCCACATCATCAGAAGAGAAACGTGAGGGACTCTGCAGCTCTATGAACCAGACGTCACATTTCCCCTCCTTTCGTTGCTGAGAATTGAAGCCAGGAGATCCTGTTTTATGGGCGCTGCCATGTTTTAAAGCTACAGAGAAGCTCAACGCTGGTGAAAAAAAATTAATGTCGTCGTCAACAAAACAAGAGAAATGAGACAGACTGAGTGAGTCAAACAGAACAAATACCATACTTTTAGTTATCGTAGTAATAGTATTAGTTTTTTAGTAACAGTTTGACTAAATTTAATGTAAAAGTTGTAAAATAGTGCAAGATTTAAGTTCATATATGAAGAAATTTAATTTTACAAAGGAACGGTTTCTTTATGCTCATATAAAAGCCATGAAAAATCTTATTTTACAGAAATGTTTTATAGGAATGTTTTTGTCTTTTAAATGACTTGCAGCCAAAGATTTTAAATACTTAAAAAAAAAAATCATTGAATGTTTTGTTAAACTCAAACACTTTTTGCCGTATTCTTGCTAAATTTAGTCAAATTTCATTCATTTCTTGAATATTTTCCTATTGGTTTGTTGCAATTTTATGAACCCGTCGTATAATAGGACAGTTACGAGGTGAAACAAATGTGGTGAAAAAAGAAAAATGGGGAGGAATCCACAATTTGGGGAAAATATAACATGGAATTTGGAAAAAATACAGATTTCATAGGGCCCTACAAATGTTCAAGAGAAAAGAGACAACAGAATCCTCTCTGTGGGTAATTTGCTGTCATTAAGTAATGTTTCCCAGCAAAAACCACATTCCTTTAGCAGCAATTTGGCTGATTAGATGACCCAAGATGGTATTCATGAGGTTACTTTCTTTGATCTGTTGGCTTCTGCACTTAGGGATGATCAGGAAAGGGCCGTGGCGGCGGTGGGACAAAAACAGAGCGTTATTGAAAGGACAGAAAATTCCTGTTCGCAAAAGAAAAAAAAAAAAAAAAGATGCACTCCCTTTCGAATGAATCAGAGATGAGAATATGAGGGGATATAACTGGCAATAAGAAGAATAAAGACAGGGAGCACCAAAGATGGTGAGATGATAAAAAAAAGTCAAAGTGAGAAAGAAGAAAAGGTGATGGAGACAGAAAAAGGCTTCTTTCTCATTAAAAGTCACAGACATGGGGCAGGTGGGGCTTATGTTAATGCTAGGACTTGTCTAATTGCTTTTTGTTACACAAATCTCTTATCAAAGCTCTGTTTTCTTCTGACCCAGCTTTACCTTCATCTGTGCAGGCTTTCCTCCTCTATCAACCGGTTTCTGGTTTGTGAATCTAGAATATCTGGAAGATGTTTTCTTTTTTTTAGCAACATATTTACATATCTCCTGCTTTCCAAGGCCGTGACCTTCTGGTGGTCTCATAAATGTGTCCCAGTTCTGAACAGTCACCCACCCATTAGCCTGAGTAAAAATAAATTTTCTTTTTTAAATTACAAACCCACGGTGAGCTGTGCACCCCTAAACCCTCGAGATATCAACCTGTTTCCACCTTCACAGCAGCGGCACGCTGCTAAAAAGCCAGAGGTCGGATTTTTTTTAAATGTTTCTCATTTGGTCCCCATCCTTAAGCAGTTTCTGATGTATAAACAAGCTGCAAAAGATGATTAATTAAACATGGGAGTTCACTGTGGCACCCAGTCTTTGCCATAGGGTAATAATTTAAAGGAAGGAGGCTGTTAAAACTGAGCAACCAACATGGAGTACCCAAGATACAAAGGATCCCAGACGAGAAGTGATGAACCCTAAAGACAGTGGCTCTCATTAGAGGGTTTCACTGCAGGAGCAACTAAAACCCAACATCTGGGAAAAAACAAGACTAAATTTAAAATGCTTCACTAAAACAATCTAAATACTTAAAATGATCCCTTACTCCACCTAAAGTGTCAATGAAACATCTTATACATCAAAATCATTAAAATAATATTTATAGGGAGGGGATTTCGACATTTATTTTATTGACCAATTAACATGTTTCTGCAAACGGGATATCTGGTGTGGATCTGATCAACAGATAAACTTCACAGAATAAACCCTGATCTGCATGAACCCACTAAAGAACAAGTTCACCGAATGTTCAACAGAATATGTTCCTCAACACGAGGAAGGTGACATGAGCTTTCTTTACTTTGTGATTACCACTAATAATAAATCGCAATTAAAGAAACAAATCAACCAGATTAAAGTTTCAACAAATTTTGAACACCTACAGACAAAGAAAACATGAATAGAGGTTTCCAAGTCTAGTAAAAATTCAAACATCTGAAAACACTTTGAGGTTAAAAAAAAAAAAAAAAAAGCTGCCTCAATACAAGAATGTTATTTAAACTAAAAGCTGCCAATGCAGCTACTGCCCAAAATTCCAACATTTATCAACTGTCTTCTATAAATCACTAAAGTAGTTTGTAATTTATTTTGCACCAATGACAAAGCTAGACTCTTGTTTTGAAGAGTGAAAATCTCTTTGCCTCTCCCAACTACTCAATTTATTTTTTTATTCAGTTTTCCCTGATTTAAAAATTGTAATCATGACAAAATTGCTTAAATTATGCAGTATTTATGTGAGGACCTACTATAATAAATTGCAATAATATTGTGAAGCTGGTGAACAGATCTGCACAAAGAGAGGTTGTTGACTCAAGTCTTTACCACGCACACACACACCGTTGAGCAATCTTTCCACACAGTCATCAAAAGCACCAAAGCCAACAGGTTACTTTGGGGGAGGGAGCTTTTGACCAAGTGAAGTTATATCAGTTTTTTATTTGCAATCTTACTTTTTGAACTAAAGTTTAAAGAGCTGACTGACAGTTACTTTAATAAAGTAGAAAGACGAACGTCTACAATGACACTAGAAAACAAGCCAAGCAAAATGCCAAAATATGTTTTATTATTGGCCGTTTTAAAGCCTTTTCTGTACACAGTGATTCAATCATGACTCACTCTTAGGTTTTTTTTAAATACCGTTTCTGTGGCAGAAAAAAAACCTCTCTCCACATGGATCAGATATATCATCGAGGCGGGGTGTAAAATTGTTTTGACAGATAGGCAATAAAAGAAAATATAGATGGAGTAGAGGGATTTAAGGACACTTTATTTGGAAAATGCCATAATTGAGGACTGCATAAAACAATAGTTCAGTTTAGTTTAAAGGTTTAAGAAAAATGTTAACTAGTAATTTTTTAATTGTGAAATTACTTAAATTCTAAATAGAGAATCGAATATGAAGCAGCTGTGTAAAATGAACTTTGAGCCGTTTCTTGTGAACGGCACACTTTGGTAGGGATAGTTTCTGTAAAGTTAATAATGCATCCACTTTCACCACCTCCTCTTTCATCTCCGCTTTCTTTCCTCAAATATGCACACGAAATCTGCACTGGAGCTCATCTGGTCTGCAGGTTTGTCGGATTGTTAGGAGACAACACTCATCCATGGTCCACATCTGAAGCTTTGGTTAGCAGCGGGGCCTGCTCATGTCTAAAATAGTTTCCAACAGGGCCAGGGTTAGAAGAAGAAGAGAGAAAAAAAAGACACCATTCCGGCCACAACTAATCATCATGTGATGAATCATTTGAGGCAAAGCCCCTAGCTGTGGCTAAAGGATCACAGATTGCAGATCTTGTCTCTTACGGCCCAAAGTCTTCGTGATTTACATTTGTAGTGAGTACAGATGTTGCTTTTTGATGCATGGAAAAGACTTTTTTTTAAATCCATATATGGAGCTGAGGGTGAACACAGAGATACTGATAAAAAACTAAACTTTTCAGATGAAAAAATAAAAAAATTAAATGTGAGTTGGGCTTTGAATAAGATACAGAAAGTGAACCAAATTATGAATCACTCAGGAAGTGAGAATTTTCCAATTTTTCTTGTTAATTACTTCTGACACTGTCAATATGACTCATGTCGTCTAAGCTGACATTTGTTTATTAAAGTTAATATTAACTGGACAAATTTGACCTGTTCAAACTGAAAGATTGACAAAACTTAAGAGTAGGATGGTTTAGGAAACAAAATGCCTCTCAGGAGTTCAGAATTATCCTGATATTTCAGCTTTTTAAAATCTCAATTTTACAGGTTATTTTTATTCTTTTTCTTCAGACACCAACTCTGCCTGAAAACCAAAGGTAATTTCCTTTCTTGGTCCTGTTGGCGGTAAACACTGAAATACTCAATCATTCATTGATAAATGAGGTAATGTAGCACAGCGAAGTAAACACTTGCCGAAGACATGCTGCAGCAGATTCCTAAGAAGCTGAGACGATAATTTGGCCTCAGCCGTCGTACCTCCAGCCCGCTCCAGCTCCGGGACGGCAGCGCTGGTAGAAGTGAAGTGTACGAACCACTCAGCGGTAAGGTGATGCTGGGCTGAAATGGAAACTGTGTGCAGGGTAAACATTTACACAAGCTTGATGAAACCTCCAACATCCGGCGCGCTGCTTGGGCCATATATTCCAATCACATGCTCCACACCTACGTGCTCCTCTGACACCCACTTTAGCTCAGCGCATTCACTCAACCTCTTATTTATTTCACTGCAAATGGAGCAAAACACTTTAATTGTAGCTTTGAACACAATAAAACTAAATTTTTGACTTTATTCTTCTCCTTAGGCAATCAACAGATTGGGATGGAGCTTAAGGGAGAGATGAATGCACTTCACAGATAATTGTGATAATTGTTTAATTACACGAAGCGGAGAAACTGGCAGCCGCTGACTAATTTTATAGGAAGGTGAGAAACTGACTGAAGTCGATTTTGCAGCAACATGCAGCCTTCTTTATTTCTCGCCCTTAAGGTTTTTCAAAGATCAACTAGATGAGGTTCTCATAAACTGAAATGGATCTGTTTATCAGAACATTTACAGTTCATCTATAGCTTAGTGTCCTCCAGATGAAAGGAATCACATTCATACAAAGATTTAGTCTTAAATTACACTTTCCCATACAGTGTGGGCTGCACCCAGCATCATGTTCTGAGTGCTCAAACACAGAGACCAAAACCACTTTAGTAGATGTAATTATGAACACAAAGTTGACCACTTAGCATATTTCCGCCCTGAAATAAGACTATAACACATGATCAGAAAAACAACAACAAGCTCCATCAATCTAAATGTAACACACAGCCAGTTCCTCTTGAAAGATTAAAAAAAAGGCACAGTTTTAAACACATCGACCCAAGTCGATGTTTCTGTAACGGGACAAAAGCTTTGGCTGGTAATTTTATTCTGCACAATGAGCTCTCTCACAGCTGAACTCTGGCAGTAAAAATAGTAAAGAACATGTAAACTGAAGCACAGAGATTAGGTAGGGAACAGGGTTAGTTAACGTACTGTTTCCAATACTTTATATCACCAAACTACACCCAGAATCCCAATCTGTCTAGAAATCTTTTTCTGCATGGTTTGCAGTGAGATTAAAGTTTCCAAACAGAATGATGGACATGAGTATGAAGTTGGCTGCGGCCTTCGAGAGTCTGAGATAAGTAGAACTCTTGTGCAAGACGTTTTTGGTGAGGTGGCACAAAAATTGCAGGACTGGGGGTTCGATTTGGATCACAGCCGTACAACCAAAACATAATGAGCAGGACATGTAGTTCTTACCTACTCTACTGAACAAACTTCAATGAAACTCAACATTTGCATGTACATCTACACAACCACCCCAGCTAACTGACCCTAGCACACACAAAAACGGCTACAAATCAATCATTCCAAACACAGAACTAAACCTTGGTGTGGTAGTAGCTGAGAGTCATTCCCAACACGTACGCTGATCAATAACAGATCTTTCTTTAAATCGTTGATATGCAAAGCAAAGAGAAATATGCATTCCTCCAAGCAATGCTACAGTTATGTTAACAATAAATAAACACTTTTTTAACATGTTCTTGTGTAATTTATATATATTTTTTGAGGTTCCATTTATGAAACTTTGTCTTCTTCAGCCTCCTCTCTTATGGTTGTACTGTTATGAACTGTTGTGATGGTAATGATGCATAACAACATGCTCTTGTTTAGACAGATATGGATTACACAATTTATAAGACTTCTGTTGTTTCATGCATTTATTAAGATTTAAAACAGATTACACAGAAGAGCTTTTAATCAGAGGGATACTGTTATTGTTTTTGCTACTCCAGGATACAGAATTACCAAATAACTGCCTAGTTCTAGCAGAGCAGAACTAATCCAATATGGAGGTATAAGTCAGTCTAATGAGGACCAGATTGTTGATGTTTTTTTATCAGAGCCATGTGAAGCTTTACCTGTGGATGTGTGGATCAGAAGAGATCAATGGTTTTGCTGTTTGTGTTCATGTTCATGGCGTGAAAAAGTGCTCAGTTTGCACCCAACAAAAATGTTAATTTGCTATATATGAGAAGTACCCCAAAGTTTAAAAGTAACCATAAGATTTTGTATACTTTTAATAAAAAATAAAAAAAACAATCAGTCTGGTTTCAAACATTGTGTGCTTATTAAGAGCTTAGGCTTCCCTCAGTGAGTCCTGTTGTACAGGCGACAGATTTACAGCACAGATCCGTGATGAGAAGGAGTATAAAAGGTATTAAACCTGTGCAGCGGCGCTAAAAGGAGGGGGGACTGGGTGCAATCGGATCTGGGGCTTCCTCTAATCAGCCAGAGGCTCCACACTCCCTCAGGCCAACAGGATGCAAAAAGTCCAAGAAATCACTACACACACACACAGATGGGAAAGAAAGAGTGAAACACACACACACACACACACACACAGAAAAGGAGGGGTGTGTGGGTTTTGACAGCCAGAGGCATCTAAATAAACACAAACCAGATGCAGAACATGAAGAACACGTGTGTGAACAAGGCAAAGGAGTGTGAGGATAAGTGCTTTCAGTGATACTCCAAATGGGGTTGACAGATGTGATGATATAGTTTTAATGTGCGAGTTTCTGAAGACCTATAGCTGCATTTTCTGAACACTGGAACGTTTTAAGGTTAAGGTTAATATTATATTTCTGACATGTAGTTATCACGATTAGGATCTAAATAATATAGATGACAGTCCTCAAAAATATACAGAAAAGAGAGGAGGCTTTGTGTTCACAAGTAAAGGCAGTCTGATGAGATCAGTTCAGTAGTCTCTGGCAAATTATTACAGAAAAGGACATTTCTTTTTTCTTAGTTAACTAGTATAGGGCTATAAATTCCCAAACCTATCACAGCATTAACTGAGAAACACTAAAAAGGTTCATTTCATCTTTACATGGCTGCTGGTAGCTTTACTTTGGATATTTAGAGCTCTGATGTTTGACCAATGTCACTCATAAATTTATTAATTCATCCAAAACGTGCATGTCCAGAAATTCTCTGTCTCTAACAGAAGAGTACGTGTAAAGTAGGCACTGATTTTATTAATTTCATTGTATGTTAGAGTATGCAGGCATGTTCTGTAGGACAATGCAAGAATCTGATTGACGCCCACGATTTGTAGGTATTTAGTTTTAAATAACTTTGACTGATATTAGATGAAACTATTAACTGGAATATCCTTCCATCCTTACAAGAAACAAGAAACTTTAGGCTTGCCTCTTAAGGCCAGCTCAAAAACAACACAGGCTTCAGTTATTTTTTAGCATTTATTTATTACCTATTGATTAAAATGCTCTTCAGTTAAGGAGAAAGGCTTTTGTCTGGTGGTGTTAGAGGAGTGAAATAACAGATATACTTAAACAAAGACCGGTCAAACAACTTCTGACCAATTTAAAACAGAATCTGACCAATTTTCACCACAAATCTCTGAAGGTGAAGCCAATATGTTTTTGTTTTTTCAGTGGACTACACTTGAATCTGTTAAGAATTGTAATTGTTTTCTATGAAAACAATCTCCTAATGGTTTTGATGTACAGGCTTTTGCAACATATATATATGAAAATGCAAATTAAAACTCAACTAACTCGACTTTAAGAGAAAATGCTGGCTTCATTGTGCAACAAAAACTAATTTTTATGAAGGACAACTGCACAAACGTATAGAAAACAAGAGGAAATTAAAATAATAGAAATAGTATTTTTTGCTAGTTGTTATTTGGTGAAGAGGAGTAAGGCTGACTAGTTCTCAATTTTGTTTTCGTTCTAAAGTTGAGGCTTCATTACATCAAGCTTTTGACGTGATTTGAAAACATTTGGTGCCTCAGCTCTTATTGTGGTTTTCTAAAACTGGGCAAGAAACCATCTGAAACCAGCTGACAGAGCAAGAGAGAAAATAATGTCAGTGATGTCTCTTATTTCTACTTTTCTGTCTTGCTTTGTGCTTCTTGTGTCCTCAGAGACGATCAACGCAGTGATTAATCTTGCTGCTGTAAAAGTAATAACTACTGTGTAGGTGGAGACAAATCTCCTGATGAGTGCTGAGACAACCGAGTTGCCGATACGAGGGAACTTGGCAGCGCTTTCAGCAAAGGGTATGGCATGTATGTTTTGCGGCACGTTTTCAACCAACCAGCGAGCAACCAGCCAACTCCACCCTTTACCACGCCACAGAGGCCCATGGTAATGGCCCTCAAAAGTGTTTGAAATAGTTGGAAGGATGATGCACGCGAGGAAAAGAATGGCAGAGCCGAAGAAGCATGAAATAAACTGGCCTCGAGGAGAGACAGAGACCAGAGAGCAATTTGTTCCCCCCTCTGTGAATTACAGGCCGGAGCCAGCCGCTGTCTCTAAATGGGAACCAGCTCGGTTCTGCCCAGACACCACTATTTGGGAACAGTAAGTGTTCTGAGCAGAGGAAAAACACCATCCAAAACCCCACAAGTCCTTTGGGTTATGGAGCCAGAGTAAAAATTCTTGGGTGTTCCTTTCTTTTGAGCAGACTTGCGTAAGTACAGTAGAAATACCTAATGCAGAGTCCGACCTCTCGGGCGTCTGCTTTGTTTTATCAGTATCATATTTGTATAACTGGCCACGTGTCATCCGCTGGTACTTAAGCTCTGTCAGAAAACAAACATTCAGATGTGTTTTACTTGGCAGACTCGGTGAAGGATTGAATTGTTTGGATAAATATTTAATTTCATTGAAAGAGCCTTAATATTTCCAGTAATATCTCTCCATCTAAAGCCACTCCAATGTAGCTTTAAAATATAAAATAAAAAAAGTCAGATTTTGTGCAGGTATAGAAAACTCCAGTTGAATCCCGTTGCTACCACTGATTTATCCAGATATAACAATCTGTTTTGGGGAATACCCTTACTTTAAACATCTTGATTAATCAAACTCTTAACTGCGCAAACTTAAACTAGTTTTCCCTCAAAGATTCCCCGTGCATTTAGAATTTGCTCATTTTGCTACATTAAAAAATCATTGATATTTGGCCAAAAGGCTAATATAAATCTTTGAATCAGTGAAGAGTAGGAAAACAAAAAAGATCTTTCCTCCTGTGGGTTGCAAGTTCAACCAAACATTTGACAAACAAACTAAGGTACAGCAGTGGAATTAAAACTAATAATAATCAGCGACAGAGAGGAGAAAAAGGAAAAATTAAAATAAAACACTTTTTTTTTTTGTCTTAAAAGGGATGCAGGTGAGACAAAGTTAAATATTGATGCTGTATGTCACAGAGTAAACACAACCCCCTCCCTCTCTCCCCCTTAAAGGTGTTGCCAAAGACAAGTAAGGGTAAAAAGCATTTGTCACATCCCATCTCAGTTTATGGGAAAAATGGAGAGTAAACATTTCAGTCCTAAAAGTGCAGCATGTTATCTCCTCTCATGTTGCTGTTTGGACCCAGATGTACTGAAAGATGATCAGTGCTTTCAGAGCAAACAAAAGCACTATATGAGGGTTATAAGGACCGTTCGTCCCACTACGGAGCTTTCACACCAACAGGGAAATGTGATTATGCAACAACTAGCAGACAATCATCGCTACCAAATCACGAATGTACTCGACAATCACAAACAACATCAATAGAGATTGATGTCGGAGTTGTGAGTTGGGAATCTTTGGTTAAATTTTAACACCAAGTTTTAAAAGAGTGCTACAAACATCCAGGAGTTAGGAGCCAAGAATAATCCCACTACTTTGTGGTGTACATGTTCAAAGAGCAGCACATCACAGCGACAAATAATTACTTTTAGCGAAGCAAACACAGTTTTAATAGTGCAGCTGCTGGGAAAGAGTTCAATTTGCTCAACCAATCAACATTTAACATATAACCAGTCAGATTCCCTTTACGTCATTCAGGAGTCCCTGTTGAGCTAAGAAAGCACTTTGAAAAAAAAAAAACGTAATTATAAAAAGGACTGACTGCTGTACCAGCAGAGCAAAGACAAAAAAAGGTGGTCTATCTCAAATGGTTATGAGGACATGAATTGGTTCCCTGTGGTTTAAAAGGCACCTAACATGACTTAGTACCCAAGAACTCCACATGTTTGAACGCAAACCTTGAATACTCCGCCATATTGTGGCTTTTATTCTGAAGGGGACAACAGTTTGCCAAATAATGTTCAGATGCATTAAAGAAAGCACCCCCGAAATTGACTAAAACAATACACTTAATTAAAAAAAAAGTTGACAGACTTCAGTAGAGTCTATAGAAATGAGAGGAGTAAGTTTCTGCCACTTTGTGAATTTTAAAGAGTTCAGCCTTTTGTACAGTGCTTCCAAAAGGTTAGGGTTGGGACCCCATGATGGGTCACAAATCACAAAGCGGCGGGTCCTGAGCTGATCTCAAAAAGAAAATCAAACAATTTAAAAATAATAATCCTATTGGCATATTTTTACAATAATTGTTGCAAAAGATAAAAATGATAGCCTACATTTTTTTTCCCCATTTATGACTTTTGTGGTGATATTATGCCCTTATACATTCACTTTCTTACAATATTTGTGTAGTTAAACTAAAGATATTTGGGCTCACAAGTCTTTACCAGTATTACTTTGGGGGTCAGACGCTAAAAGTTTTGGGAACCGCTGCTTTAGTACATACAGAGTAATTAGTAATCAGCCACCTTGAACCTTTAGAACCATTAAAATAATTTTTACAGCCCAAAACTAAGTTCTTTTTAAATTTTCCTTCATATGGATGCAACCTGTCTGAAAGCCATTCCCATGAAATGTAAATTTATGACGGGATGGCAAATGTGACGACAACTTGCATCTTGCCTTTGAGGTTAAAAACCACACTACACAAAAGAGCTCCTTTAATGTTGGATTCTGTGGGTTCATTACATGTTAGACTTTGTTTTCTATCATTTCCAGACAGACTTTGCTCTGCCCGTTTTTATATTAGATGAGTAATTGCCTGGACGCATCAGTTGAACTCCTGCTAAGCTAGCAAATCATTTGACAGTTCACTACATTAAATGCAGACAAAAATCACATGCAAACATTAAAAGAGAACAAACCAAGACAAGTTGGTTCAGTTTCCTTTTAACATCGTGTGCTTTCTGTGGCCAATTAGCTCATCTTGTCATCTGGAAGAAGATACACAAATGTATTAATCATTGGAGGGGTCCAATTTGAAGACGAGTGCAGAGATGAAGGGATAAAAAGACAGTTGGGGGTAAGTAGATCAAATGGAGGTAAGATGGTAGCAGAGAGGATTTCAATACTGAGCTATTGGCTTATAGTTCTTGGCATTGCCTACAAGTCTCCAAGGGGCGTCTTTGCGCACCCACCACATTAAGGTGGGCCAAGACCGCTCAGAAATCAGTCCATATGCTCTACTTCTGCCTACCCAACAGCACCCTGTGCCTCAGCCAAAGCACACAATCTGTCATGGTTACTGACCTTATCTTTGATATTGGCTTCTTCTAAAATAATAGTCTCATTGTTCACAGGGTCATAACTCAGCTACATAACAGGGTATAGGTACTCCACATCTCTAAAGGTAGGGTCTCACTGTTGGTAACTAGTTGGCAGCTCAAAGTTGCAGGAAAATAGTGAAATTCCGAGTGTTTGTGACCAAGTGACCAGCAAGCCGTGGGGCTGCATTTTGAGGAGACAAGTTTTGAAAAATCACAGCTTATTGCCAAGTGCAAGGCTTGAAAACTGTATTCTAGGTGGTGCACATTATTTTATTGCCCACATCACACCTGCCTCAGTTTGTTTTTTTACCCACCTAAGCAACTGCCCCCCACTTTTGTGATTTAATCTACAGGAAGACACTTTTTGAAATTAAGACAAGTTTTTCATTATCATTGATAATCGGTGTGGTTTATAAACCTGAACATTTGGGGTTGTAGGCTCGGAAGTTTTTTTTTGTTTTTTTTTTGTCAAAAAAATCTTTTAAGAAACTACTTTCATAGACGTTATATGATCCATTATTTGGCAGAAATGTGACTTTGAGACCCTTAAGCATCCTTGATGTCATTCCAGACTGAAGCCAGGACCAGGCGGACATTAATCACAATTATGCTGCTCTTCAGTTCTACAGGATCTTTTTTTTTCCTTGTTGTAGAGATGCATGAAGTGGACTACATCATCTGAAGCTGATACACTACAAGAAAATCATCACATCTCTTATCAGAGGAAAACGAGAGAATGTGTCCTTCAAAATACGCAAGCTAGCAAAATGTACAGAAACACTGAAATACTTTTACGTGATAAATCACAGATTCAGTCTAAAGGTGAGTCAGTGTAAAGTACAAAAAACTACAAACAAAATGTGTCCTTCAAGCCAAAGACTGGTATTAGGCAACAGAAGTGTTTATTGATTCAGTTTGAAAGCTATATAAAAGAAAACTGATCACCGAGCAAACTCTGACGACATGTTTTTTCATAATTAAATTCTATTACAGTGCAAACAGGCAAAGTAATTCAAAAGAAAAGTATGATAAATATCTCTATGTCTCGCTAGCTCAACGCTCAATATTTGTTCTTGTCCAGAAAGTTGTTTGCTTTTCCTGAGCGTAGCAACGCAAGAAGTGTTGGTCTTGCTTTGGAGATGATGGTGGTGGCATAACAAACTCCAGGGACAACGGAAAGCTTCAGAAAAAGCAAGTTCAAAAGGGCTAATAAGTAACTGCAGGTCAAACACTGATGAAATACGGGTCCTGACAGGGCAGCGTGGAGGGTTTTGGAGTTTGCACGCACTCAACCAGTTCTGGCTCTCTGCCTGAGCTGTGTCATGTTGAAATTCTTCATTTGCCTTTTGCATGCTTTAGTTAGGCAATGAATGGTCATCAATCAGTGCAGGACTGTTGGACAAGTGAGACAGAGCGAGACGTAAAGATGTTTTATTGTAAGAAGGGGGTCCATGGAGATACAGTGTAAATTACTAAAAAGAAAATAGGCCCACAAAGAAAAGAGAAAGAAAGCAAAAACATGAAAATGCAGACAAACGTATACCCATTAAAAGTTTAGCATTTCTTGAAGGAATGCATATTGCCCGCTGCCTTTCATGCCAGACTTCTAAATTTAAGTCATCTTAAGCTAAAAGTGGAGGGAGATACCAGTTTTGGTCTTGTAAATCTCGTGTGTCATCGATCTTGACGCACATTGGCACTCAGAGTACAAGTTGAGGAGGACTCTCAGCTACTCCTACACCAAAACTAAGGTTGATTAGGTGTGGCGCCCATGTTGAATCATTTTTACTTCAAAACATCGCTAATTTTAGATGTATATTCAACGGTATACACACTCACAGAGACAAAAACATTGCGCATAAGAGGCCAAATATACAAAAAAAATGGGGGAAATAAAAGGCCTGATCTGCACTGAATCTCTGTAGGCTCTTTTCCCCTCAATGCTTCAACTCTCCACTGAGTTTTAAAAAGTTCAGCCTTAAAGCATTTACATAATCTTGCTGACAAACAAACAGACTCTTGCCTTGGCAGAGAAATGAGAGAGTTTACAATGATGGCACTGGAAAATCTATGTCTAAGGAAAGATATTAACTGACAGTTTTAAACTGTTTTAAAATAAATATGACAGGTTTGAATTTGATTTTCTAAGTGGAAACTATGAAAACTCAACATTCAGTGAGATTTCCTTATGTGTTTCCCTGTCGAACTAAAGACACTGAAGCATTTTTAAACCAGCTGGAAGTCATGTATTGATATTACCAAGTAAATGATCTCATTTAATGACAGGTGCTAATTTAAAAGGTCAATGTCAAAGAATGTAGGTGTTGGAATGCACATGAATGAAGTGTTTCTGTGAGGTGATCAGAGCCACTTAAAGACTTCAGAGACAAAAAGGTGGGAAAGAATACCAAAAAAAAAAAAAAAAAAAAAGTATGGGTTTGTTTTTCACACCACATCAATTCAGAGAATAAATCTGCTTCAAAGCTGATAACTCACACCTCATTTACATCCACACTCATTTCTCATGTGGGGAATCCATGACAGTTTGAGAGGCACCACAACAACCCACAGACAGACACACAACTGAAGCACAAGCACCTTAATGTATCCGTCCAGGTTTAATTTGACCTTTTTCAACCATTTAATAGCACTCCGGCTGTCAAGTAATCCTTCGGAATTGGAAATTATCCTGCTCAGATTCAGCAGACCTTAACATAGATACTATAAAACAGTTTAAACTCTCACAGAAGCGCTGCTACATGATTTTTGAAGACTTTCGGTCTGGTAAACCTCTTCCAAATAAAAACATTCAGAAGTGTGGAGTTACTGTGTATTCTCTGAGGAAGAGACAAGAGTTTGTTCTTACTTATTGGCACAGAGAGCCACGGAAAACAGAAACAGAGAAGTTCCCATTCCCATTTGGAATCCACCAGAAAACCCATATCCATCCTTTATATTCTCCAACCATTAAATTCACATGGGGCATTAAAATCCAGAGGCATTTTTCTGAGGAATCCAAGAGAAGAGTGAATAGGGGGAAAAAAAAAGTTCCAAATTTACTCCTTTCTTTTCCACTAAAAGAGGAAAAATAAAACCTTTATCACACTTCAGAACATAAACCATATGCTAGACATTAAAGCAAGATGGGGAGCTGCAGCCAGCTTACAACCTGAATAGGCTCAGGACATGTTGGACATCAGATTAGGTTTTCAATCAAACCAGTAAAAATGAATTGATTTCCCAGGACAAAACTGCAGAATAAGTCTTCCTGGCAGACCTTATTCTCCAAACAGGTTAAACCTAAATCCATGACCTGCCTGCAATTATCATTTACCTCAGCTCAAACTCATGGTTATGTTGCACATTAGAGTAAAGTCTCCAGTGGGACAAATCAAAAAAGACAATTAAACATAATGGCACATGTTACGGGGTATGGTGCATTGAATTTTTGCACTTTATCCATCACAGTGAGTGAAAGAATGGCTTATGTGTCACATGCTGCAGTCTGTGGGTTGACTGATGAGAGTGTGAATATCAGAAGGAAAAATGGCTCTTTGGACACAGTCTTCGTGACCGTGACATTTCTCCCTCTAAAACCGCATATTACCATCACCGCTAAAGTCTGCACTGTAACTAAAATTTAAAAAAAACCCAACTGCATTACAACCAGGCCACCCAGCAGAAAACGCCTCCCTTTTATGGAAAAGGAAGAAAGGAAAAGAATGATCTAACTGCTATTGGGTTTAAAACATGTTGCGCCTTTGATACAGGCCAGTCGACTGTAGCAAAAGACTGAAAGATCCCATTTTGTTCTAAGGAGAAAATAATGCAAACCAGAGCCCAGAAGGAAGGGAGAGGAGGTATGGGAGTTTGTATAAGGAGATCCACCACAGTGGCATGACAGGGCTGTCCATGCTTCAGTGTGATTTAGACATGAAGAAGTGGAACGGAATCTGGGAGGCGTCAGTGATGACGAGCAGCTACAGGAGGAGCAGCCATGCAATTTATCTCCATTAGGTCCCATTCACCTCGCCTTTGAACTGTCAGTCTGGCTCTTTGTGTACATTATATACTGTATGTGCTCGTCTGTGTGTACGTGATCTTTGACCGCCGCCAGCCGTCTGAAATTAATTAACAAAAATAATGACGTTAACTGAACCACTCTGTTGCATTTTCCAGTTTTGTACATATAATAATGACTGGTACGAATGAGGTTATTAGAAACATAAGCTTGAATCTAACTGGGCTGCAAGTGTTGGTGACAAATTGCTAACGACATACACGAGGGAGTTTCCAAAATGTCTCAAAATGGTCAAGTGGGTTCCCAATTTTCTCCCCGTAACTTTGAACAGGTTGGAAAACTTGCAAGACAAATAGTCTCAGAATAGTTGCAGATGTTTCAAACTTGTTTCAATGTAGCCTCCATAACACTAGAGCCCTAAAGCTGTGGGTTTTTCATCTGTTTCTCTTGTTTGTTTTTGTGAATTACCACTTATTTTCATGACCTGATTGTGTATATTTTGCACTTGAAAAATAAAATGTGCAATGAAACGTTTAAGAGAAGAAAGCCAATTTTTATTTGACACTCATTTATTAGAAGTCTTGTTTTGTTTTCTTGCACAATAAAGTGTAGACGTTTACTTCAATAATCTTCATTACAACTTTAAAAACTTTTAAATTTACCATTTTAGCGTGATTCTAAGTGAAAATGTGTGTATTTTCTCAAAACTGTGTCCCCAACAGTCTCAGCCCAGTGACATACCCACTTTTGTTAACAAAACTGTTAAAAATGGTGTGCTGTTTGAAAATAATTAATAAAATACAGGAAATGCATTGCCCAAAAATGTACATAAGATGTTTTGCAAGCAATTAACACACATGTAGTGCATGAACAAGTTTGCAAGCTTTTTCATGCTTGTGTCAGATCATTTATATAGATCTTAAAACGCTGGTTTATGAAATTGTTTATTGATAAAATTATGGATTGACTCCCAGAATAGTTGATAGTTGTTAGCTGCAGCCAGCGTTATTAAAAGTTTTAATGTTCTGACTTTATCTGTTGCTGGCAATTTAAGGAGCTGACCTTTTCAAATCCCCTGGAGAAGCAGCTAATGAAACATCTAAAATGAATTGAGTCTGCAGCGAGAGCCGTGATGATTATGTGATAGTTGGATCTGAAGTAAAGGGGAGTGATGGTCCTTTTGAACCATAATGACTTCTTTTTCCCCTGGATCCACGGAACAAGGAGCTTAATGATCTCTGAAACCAGATGAGACACGTCATTTTTGGACCTCCTGTGTTGAATCACAAAGACAACTTTTTAAAAAAAACTATTTTAAGGGGAGTGAGGACTGATATTTTATGTCTGCGTTTAGGTTAAATAAAATATTACTTCTGTTTTTTAATCTTACAAACATCTAGAAGCTGAAATCATCACCCTTAGAGGTGAGCAGACATCTGAAGTGCAAGTTAGACAAAAAGAGAAATTTTTATGGGTTCAGTGGTTAGACAAGTGCCCCAACTCAAAACATTGACTGCCAGACTGCTCATCCGCTCCCCAGGACGTCACTCCATTCATCATCCTACCGCTTGTCATAAAGATTCGCTCAGCTGCATTCTTCAGTTACAATCAGGCTTTCATACTCATCCTCTGATGAAGAAGCCAGACACCAGAACAGACAGTAGATCCTCAGATGGCTCCCAATAGCAGGAGGTTTGAGACAGACTGATACCCTATCCGGTGGGAATCAGAATTCATGCTAGGTAAAATTATACCTATAGAGAGCTCATGTGAATAAGTTGTATAATCTCATGTCGTCTATAAATCTGCAACTACTGAGAACAAGGCAATAAAACAAAAGTCTTGGATCCCATACCAAACAGACCAATCGGTATGTTCAAAGAAACATGAAACAAGGTCAGAAAGGCACATTACTGACTCAACATCAAGCAAACATCTCAGGAAAAAAGTCAGCAAAGAACAAATATTCTACACAGGACACCTAGTTAGCTGAGATTATGTTTACCTAGCTTAAAATCTATTATTTTGGATACTAAACAGATACAAATTAAGCAGCAACCATTGTTAAAAAGCAGATGTGTTAAAATAAATTAAAAAGTAAAAGAAAATGAAGCAGTAGCAGCTGCTACAGCCAGCTCACTAAACCACATTTAGTTGTTGTAAGTGAGAAATAGTAGATTTAGTAGATTTTTGTCAACCCCTGTACAGTTTGAGTCAGACTTTTTTGCATCAAAGAGTTTAAAGCAGATAAATAAGAATATCTTTAGAGTTAAATGTAAATGTCATTGCTGTAAAATATCCAGGCAAATGCATAAAAATACATAAATATTTTTTTTAATATCCAATTACATTTTTAACAATAAGGACAACCTTAGCTCTTTACTTGAGCCACGTAGGAGCTTCCAATGATTGGTAGCCTTTATTAATCAATGAATTTAGTCACTTTTAATTCTGTCTTGTACGGAGAGACTAATTCCTAAACTTTCCTATCATTTTTGCCACTTTTTATTTTGTAACCATAACTGATCAGAAACACACTCAAAAATAAAAAAAACATTCTTCATAAGGCAAATATTTTAAAAGTTTGCAGTAATTTATGGGCATTTTAATGACAAGTTAAAAGAAAATATTTTATCTTTCTCACAGTAAAAAGACAAGCAGAACGTTTTGAGTCGATTCAAAGTTACAGAGCCAGCGAAACAGATGATTCACAGATGCCTCAGAGTTCGAGCAAACTTTTGTGGGAACGGAAAAATTAAGCTTGAAGAAAAGATTGTTTCACTCAAAATATATCAAATTTTTTGATACAATGATCTGATTCTTAGTTTTCGGGAGTTTTCCTCAGAATCATATTGTCGTCATCCCATGGAGATAAAACAAACCAGCTTCATTAATCCAGAAAAAAACAGAACCACAGTTTTTCAGTTTCTTTAGTCTCATTTAAGTATTCATAGAACATAGAAACTGCAGCAGCAGGCACGTAGAAAAAGTGAGAGAGGTGAAAAAAAACAAAAAAATGAAATGGCCTAGGGAAATCATTACCAGTTTTGGCTTTTGAGAATAAAGGGAAATCCACAGTGGATTTCCTAGACTGGAAACTTTGCTAAAGGGCCTGTTCTGTAATTAATGAATCTGCAGAGTGTCTCTCCAAGAACCAAAAAAAGAAAATACCTTCAGCTCAGTGGTGCCCACTTATATTTCTTCTTTAGCTTGTTTTCTTTCCTGCTGCTGTTCTCTGTCCTTCTGTCCGTCAATTCATAGTAATGAAATCCCAAGAGACGGCGGATCTCGAGAGTAATGTTCACCATCTATCACAAAAAGAAGTTAAAATCTGAAAACAACCAGTCTAACTTACAGTAGGTGTCTTGTAAAAGGTTAACTCAAGCCTGGAAAAGCAGTCAGTGGGTGGACATCCCAACAAAGATGGAACAGTAACGGAACAGATGTCCAACTTTACCCTGTTTGGAGACAGCTAAAATTAAATACAGGCCGCTATATCAGCCCATTTTCTTAACCATCACTTCTTATACACCTGCTCCACTTTTAGCCATTTTTCATGTCTGCAAATATCCATTTCATTTTCTCAGCGCCATGATCTCCATTTTCTTTGGTTTTACTTGTCTGGCACGAGGACAGAGCTATCTGACTTTAATTCCAAATGTCAACAAAGTGGATAAATGCTTTGTGAAAGTGAATTTAACTCCATGACATTTTCTAATATGATGATTTATCGCAGCAAAACATATGTGTATGGGGAAAAAAGGCACGCGCTTGTGGCCTGGACTGGATTCTGTGTCAGATCTCATTACTATATCAGACATACCTTAATATCAGCTGCAGTGTTTTTAATGGTGCGCACATGGACTGAGGAAATTCCTCGTCTGAAAGTATCCACAACAACTGTAGACAAAAATCACTCTCAATTACTTGAGGAAAACCCTCAAGTATGTGTGGGTTTGGCTCTGCCCAGCGACAGAAACTTCCAAAATTATAATAGACACATTTATTCTGGCAGTCAAATCAGTAAATCTTGGAATCTTCATTCATTCTCCCTAAGAGTCCTCGCCATTTTTTAGCTGATTGAAAACCCCAAAAGACAAGAGGGGAACTGGAGTTTAGCTACTGTAGATTGATTAGCTACTCATAATATTGTGCTTTGTTTCAAGGTTAAGGCTGACTTCAGTCTTTATAGTCTGCCCATATTTTTTATCTGCTCCTTCAGGAGAACTTGCAGAAACTACACTGGAAATAAATTGACCTTAGATATCACAAACCAGGAAAAAAAACACTTTGTATCAGTGATTTCTTTTTAATTATCAGAGAGGCTTTTCAAAATCGCCCACTGCTGAAAGGTGAAGGTGGATGATAACCATTTGTGTCAACCTGATTTAAGATGGCTGCCACAGGCAAATGACCATAAAACACACAAAAATGACTACAACTTGGTCAGTTTAACAGATATTGACCTAAACCTTGGTGTGGTTGCAGCTGAGACTGATTCCAATACAAATTCTGATGCTAACAGATTGCACAAGATCTTTATTTAGGCTTGACAAAACCAGCAACAACTCCATCATTTCCTAAGATCTTAGTCTAAAAACAAGGTGACGGGCGATGTGCATTCCTTCAAGGAACAACAGGGCTTTAAATTAATAAGTGTATTTTACAGAAAAGAGAAACAATGATTCAGACTCGAACCAGTTAAATATTTTTCCTGCTCTCTACTTTTACATTTATGAATATTTCAGATTTCGCTGTATGTTCACTATTTTTAGTAAAAGTATTGCTTTAATTGTCTCAGAAGAAGAAAAAACAAACTCTTCTGTGTAATTTATTTCAAACTGAAATGTTCGCCTTCATCCCAGTAATATTTAATTGTTAGGAAACCCACAATTAAAACCTCTTAAAGCATAAATATACCACACTGTGTCCAGTTTTCACAGTTCCTGTGTGCAGAGTTGTTCATAGTTCCATATATAAAAAAAAAAAACTTTATTGTTCGAAGTTCATTGGAAATAATCCCCTTCTGTACTTGCATGATGCCTTTTCGATAAACCAGATCATACTCGGACTCCTTAATCAAGCTGACCTTCTCTCTTCCTGAGAAGCCCCCGGTTCCCATGTGGACTTATCAGGCTGATAAAACCGTCTGCTTCCTTTCCAGGGGGCTCCAAAGCTCCCTGGAAGCCCCCGAGGGCTCTGGAGAGGATAAAGGCTGTCTCTCAGGGCTTATCTCCTCTTCACCCAAAGAAGGAGCCAAGGCCAGCCAGGTGGGCATGTGTGGGCTGTCAGTGGCATACCTATCCTAGCAGCTATCCCTCTTAACCCTGGGCCTCATGGCTCCTTCCCCTGCGTCACTATCTACATTTGGCAGAAAGGGTTTGTAAACATATATGGGAGACTGCTGGCCAAAAGTCTCTTCACCACTTCCTCGCTGTTTATTTAAATACTGTAAATAATAACTTTCCAGAAAAATCATTTAAGTTGAGAGTCCCTGAATATCTCGTCATGTATTTGTGTGCTTTTATTTTCCAACTATGATTTTGGAGTATTTCTGGTCATGGCGTTCAGAGATATTTTAAGAGTTTTGTTACTTTTAGCTTGCAGGCTGCTGCTCCATCTTTAATTTAGTAGTAATTTCCCTGAAAGCCTGCCCCAAAAATCAGATAATGAGCTGAATGTTGGATTTCACAGTTCAGTGAATGTTTACACGTGTGCTAACATTGATTGGATCCCTCTAGTTACTTTTTGTGATTAGGTACGAAGAGGGTTCATTAGCCAAACTGTTAGTCTTTAGGGCAAACGATGTTTTTGTGCAATGGTGTCGATTCAGCAGATGAGCAAAGGTAAACATGGGGAGCAGATTCATAAAATATGAACTGTATGTTGTTTGGTCTTCAGGAAAAAACCAAGAGTTCTTGTATCAAAGAAAAACTGAATATAAAAACAGATCTATGCACGTAGAGCAAATATGGTGACAAAAACTAAAAACTTAAGCCTAAATAGGCAGTGTGTGTCTTACACAAAGATACCCTTCATCACCTTAATGAAGGAAGAAGGTGAGTCCACATCAGAATACATGCTTTATAAAATGCAATATAGTCTAAAACACATGCAATGAGCACCGCATTTTAAATCAAAATCCTACATTGTGCTAAATTTATGTCCCATTGCCACAAAAGCAGCAAACAATGAACAGCTTGGAAGGGCCGAGAATTTTGGGAATGAGCTGCGGACATAAGGTATCTGAAAATATGACGTGTGGGAAGAGAAATTTTATTTACTAGCTGTTGAAAAGAAGCAAAAACAGAATCAACATACAAATCTCTCCAGGTTTTTATACCTAACCTAGCCCATACTGAGGAAGTGTTATTAATAAGGATGGAGGAAATGAAGATTATTTTTTTTGCCAATTCTAAGCAGAGTAAGCAGTATCCTTATGACATTTTCTTAATTTTCCGCAAAATAAATTCTTCTTTTAGATTGTTGATCACAGATAAAAGATTGTCACTGGACTTCATTTGTTAAATCTGATTTAAAAAAAAAAACAATTCAGCCTCAATTTGAGTCAAGATGTTGACCAGGAGTTGGAAAATCCTGACACCATTTAATAATCTACAAAACAAAAAAAAAACAAAAAATAGACAGAGTCTGTCACTTATTCCTATGATATCATTAAACAATAAAAAAAAGCCAAGCACATGAAATAGAAATGCGCATGTACAGTGATCGTTACATAATTCCAAGCATGTGTAACCGTATGGCTTCGGCGTCCCACTAAAACGTAAAATGAACTCGAGCAGAAAGCAATCTGCTGCCATTTCAACCTGTGTTTACTCTGCTGCCGATCACATTTCCACTCTGCGGTTTAAAAGAAACTGCACAAACCTGAGAAACGGTACAGGAGACATTGTAATTAGGTGGACTGCTGGTTTACATATCATAAAGTTTCCTGTATGAATCAAGCTTACTGTGCTTAGTGCACAGCTTTAAATACATGTCAGATTGTTTTAGTTCAAATAAAACATGTTGGATATTTTGCATATCAAAGATGCAGGAAAAAAAGAGCCTATTTTCAGTATTCCCCACCGTAAACTTTGAACACAACACACTCACTGCCAAGTTTATAGGAGCTAGTAGACGTACTGTGGTTGAAACTACACACGTTTAAAGTTACAATAAGTGTTTTGTTTCTTTTCTTTGCATCTCTGTCCCTGTTTATCACAATGGCTGCCAGGTTTCTTGAACGCATCCGACCAGTGACCATGTTTTACTTACATACTACCAGTAAAGCAACATTTTTATGGTTTGTGTTTTCGTGCCATGAAAAAAATAAAAATAAAAAAAATAAAGCCATGGCATGCAATGGAATTTTTACAACAAGCCCACAGGGCAGCACTAAGGAAAAACAACATAAATGGGCTAAAAAGAGAAAAGAATAAAAGCACTGACAAAATGAAGGCTCAAAGAACATTAAGGATCCTGCCCCCTCACCTGCCTGAGTTCTCCCTGTCAGTCAGTGAGAAGGTGGAGGTGGGGAGGAAAAGGGCATCAGAATGATGTATAGGGGTGCCAAGAGAGGGCAGTGCGTGGAAGGAGGGGCTGCACGCACTTCGACACCCCTGAGAATTGAACTGACAGGTGCAGACAGAACTGTGGCAACAAGCAGACTGCAGTTACTTTGGCTGCAGCGTGGACGGCCGGGGAATCTGGGGTAAGGAGGGAGAAGACAACCCGAACTGTGACAAAACTCTGAGCCTTTCCAGTTTAAAGACATCCGCTCGTCGGCGGTGGGAAGAGGAGGCTCGGCATTTCGATCTATAAATAAGAAGTTTATGAAGTCACCAAATCAGAACAAGTCAGGCATAACTTTTTCTTTCTCAATTGGTGGTTCAAATGTGAACTTTTCCAACTAAGAGCAGGAGGCATCCAACCTCCTTATTGTCATTTACCTTCAAATCTAACTGCATTCATTTCTTTATTTATTGTTTTTTAAATCTGATCCTAAGAGCAAATTTTCATCCAAAGTTATAAAGAAATGCCTTAACATTTGCTTTCTCAAAAGTCATACATTCCAGAAAAAAGATGAAAAATCCACTTTTTCTGTTTGTCACTGAACACAATGAGGAAAAAGGCAGAATCAAAATAAAAGTTATTTAGTTTGTTTTGTTTTTCTAAACAGTCTCAAAGCGTAAAAAACACAATAAACTAAGAAATTAAACTTATAAAGACTTAAAGAAATGAAGGAATGCTCATCTTTCACGCCACTAAGATTATTTTAAGAGGAAAACAAACCTCAAACCTTGAAAACGACATTATGTGCAGCGTGTGTCATGAATGACTCTCAGCTACACATTATAGCACAATATCTATAAAACAGGGTGAAATATAGCCTTTATTTCTAAGATGTTGGCTGTGGCAGCCATCTTGATTTCAAACTCAAAGTGGTTATTAAGATTTTGTGCAATCTTTCTGTGTCAGAAATGTTTTGGCAGTTTATCTCAGCTACTTCCACACTAAACTTTAGCACAATATCTGTACAACTGACTGGGTTACAGACGTTTTCGTAACTTTTAAAGTCAGTTGGGTGAGGCAGCCATCTTGAATCAGGTTCTCTAAAAGTCAACCAGTTCTAGATGTGCATTCAATGATTTCATTCAAATTTGTCCAGTGGTTCATGAGGTATTTTGGAATCGGACAAAAACACAGACATGAAAGGAAATTAACTCCTTTCACCTCCAGAAACGGGTCATAAACATAATCTTACCTGGTGTTTTTTGGGTTAGGATTACATCTTTTACTAGACCAACTGGCTTTTACATTCCTCAACTAGTTCAACGTACTGGTTTTAAAATAGATTGTTACTAACGATCCATGACTGAAGCAAAATCTGACCGATTTTAGCATAAAACTTTGCTGTTCCCACCTCTAAACCTTTGGTAAATATATGTTTATATTTAACAGACAGTAAATAACCTAAAATGACCTGAAAAGAAAACAGCTCAGCAGAAAATAAGCTAAATAAATCTGCTGTGTCGTTGTAATGATAAGACAAACTAAATCACTCCATTGCCAACAGGAAATTATTTCAACCTGCGTAAAAAGGACCATTTCTTCTTCGTGGATTATGTTGATCTAAAAGGAAACCACCTGTTTAACTTATGATTGCCCCATATGCTTAATTTAAAGATAAATATACCAACTTTAGATTATTTTAATGGCTCTTGATAAAAGTCGGTCACTTGCATCAATAATAAGTTTCATTCAGTTAAAGGTTTAACATTTCAAACTCAAAAAAAATCAAAGTCCTTATGTAAACAGGGTTTCCTTGAGCAAACGCCATGAAAAATTAAAACCTACTGGCTTTGAAAAACCCAGCGTGGCTGCAATGTAAACATTCTCTACCTACGTTTGATTTCATTTGCAAACTTTAATACAGACTGATGTTTTACTGTAATTTTCCCACTGTTGGATTTAATCAAATTAGCAATATCCCATTTCTCAGCAGCCAGGCTTTAACGAGATCAAAGAAAAACATAAACTATCGCATAGTTCAAAACGCTGAGGTGGAAATCCCTCCGCAAACTTTCGTAACAGTAGTACTAACTGATCGGGAAAAGAAGCAAATATTGCATGAGAGAAACGAGGATTTGAATTATCTGTTCAGACAGAAAATTTAGATTTGGGTTTTCCTCGTTGTTTGGGTTGGCCGGAGTGTCTTGATCCTGTTACAAAACCGCACATACCTCCATACAGAGGGAAGCATTGGTGGAGGGGTGTGTGGGGGGGGGGGGCAAAACCCCAAGAGGTGAGACACCTGAGCATGAGAGGCGTGTCCCCTGGAGATCTCTCAGGTTCCAGCTTAAACACAGACGATTTAAGAAGGAATAATAAAAATGCCTAACCTTGTTAAGATTAAGGGTAAATATTCTCATAGCGTCCACATCCAGAGACAGAAGGGAATTCAGTCACGGAGTCGGTTAGGGTTAAGCTTGCATCATACCCTCAGTGCCTGCAGCAAGACTAGATTGCTTTTCCTCAGTCTCCCGAATAATAAAGACTAGGTGGTGTAAAATGGCAAGAATGTTCCAATCTGATTCGACATAAAGGGGAGGATTGTTTCATTTCAGTCCATTTCTTGTACCCAATCTTTCTCTGGCTCACAAATACGCACAGACAGGCAGTAAAAAAGGAAAAAAAATGTATTGCAGTTGTTTATTTCTTTCTCCTTTTTTCCCCCATTACTATGGAGAGTTGTGTAATTAGCATCTCTGGCCTCGGGATCTTTGAGCAGAAAAAGTGTCATTCAGGCCAGATGTGAACAATTCATTACTGTTATTCAATTACTTTGCTCTGTTAGGACATCGGCTGTTTGCACGGACCTAACATTCATGCCAACATAAAGATGAGCATCCGACCTCACAGGGAGAATCTAACCTTTTAGAAAGTTGGAGCATAAAAAAACTGAAGACCTAGCATTCCTTGAATTAATACGTATCGCCCAACACGTTTCATGTCAAAGTTTTAAACGAAGATCACTTTATGTTGAGTAGTAGCTGCTTTGGTTAAACGTTAAAAAAGTGTTTTACCAGATGTGAACGCATACTCTGAGCGTATATCAGCTACTACCACATCAGATTTTAGCTCAGTAACTGTAAGGTGGACCAAGTTAGAGCCATTTCACTGTCCCTTTGGCTGTAGATGTTAGAAACCGAGGTTTGACCTCAAAAAGGGGTCAAAAAGTGTATTTATCCAAGTGTATGTAGTATTTTTATGTAATTGATGGTGAAATGGCTACAGGAGAACCACATGTTTGAGGAAATTATAAATGAGACAGAACCACAACTTGTCACATTAGAACAATCAAGCAACAACAAGCTGAGGAGAGAATTCCTGGAAAATGACACAAAATGACCCATGTAATCAAGAAAGTTGTGCAACTCAACAGCGACTAAAAGAAAAACAATTTCTTTACTGCACTGTGAAAGAAATACACTTAAGGTACGCTCAAACCTTTAATCTTTATCCTACGAGTTAATCATATAAAGAGGTGGAAAAAGATTTTTTTAGAGATTGACACTAACCTGTACCCATTTTGGAGCATTTTAGATTATTACGCCCACATTCTTGTTTAGTTGGCAAAAAAATGAAAAGCTCAATAAAAAGAGGCAGCCTGAATTTTGCTGTCCAACTGACACGGACCCCCAGTGGACGCCAGGACAGTTGGAGGGGGGCAGATGGCCCCACACAATTTCATGGCGTATTCTTTGCAGATGTGTCTGTGGTAACTCATGCGAGGGTTCAGCTCGGCCACTGACAGGGGTGATGGATAGACCCCCAAGTCCCACTGTGACCAAAGAAAACAACAAATAAAAAAGATACTATGTGTGCTCTTCATAGACGCTTTCTGGGAGTAAAAAGGCAACACTTAAAGAAAAGTCTTTAAGCCCGTCTTTTAATGTCAGACGGTTTGATTTTAGAACAACCAAAATGCTGACAACTCACTAAAGACTGAGTATTTCAGAAAAATGTTGCACTCAGGTGGGAGACTTAAAGTGCCTCATATGAAAGTGCCTCGATAATCTTTAAAAATAAATGTAAACCACATAAATTTAGCCCATTTTGTGGAATGTACCGACATGTTTCTCTTCAGAATTGCACAAATAAAACAGTCAGAGACATCTGAGATTTTCCAGTTGCCTCCAATAAGGCAAATCAGTCAGAAGATGTTAAAAGACGTAAATAATTTCCTCATCCACCTGAAAGAACTGTGCCGTTTCATTTAAAAGATAGGAATTTCCCTCAGGATGAGCCAATAACATGCTTGAGACGCATGATTGATGAGATTCATTGGCTGATGAAAATAAAGCAGATGTTCTGAAAGTGAAACATTAATCTCGTATTGAGGCTTCATGACATGCAAACTTCTATCAGTTCGTTTGGAAAACCAACGAATAGAAACAGTTTTTTAAAAAGGCTGCTGAAATGACATCATGTACTGTGAGAGCATAACCGTTTCCCAGAACAGGATGAATACAACTTTATAATATCAAATTTGAAGCTTGCTAATTTGATTAATGGTCACAGTGAGACATTTAACGTGTCTGCAGGGAGTCATTCATGCAGTCACTTCCTGATTAACTAGTGAAGAGCAATCTGGCTCAGATTTAAGTCTGATAGTATGCAGTTATGCAGAGTTTTTACATGCAAATGAGTCACTTTCATAGACACACTTGTTTTATCATAACTACTAGTTCTATGCCGATGTCAGCTGTGGTAGTAACATCACCTGAAGAAATCCTCCAGATGCTGCAAAACAAAAACTGGGATTCCACGCGTTCCAGAACCGCCCCTGTATACATCCAACCACAATCCCTTCAGGGCCAAGCAGAAAGGGAGAGAGAGCACATTAGAAACCAAACTTCAGTAATGGCCGCCTTTTTATTGCCCGTCATCATGGAAAAAGGGCAACCGTTTAGTTGGCTTTTCCTGTTAGCAAAATATCTCATCAACTGCTGGGCGGACTTTAATGAAACACTCAGAAGTAATCATGGAACGTCGATCTACAACAGCTTCCATTTTGAAGTCAACTCGATTCAAGACGGCCGCCACATCCAACAAACACAAAAATGGCTACAACTCAGTTATAATTACAGATAATGAAATGCATTTGGTGTGGTAGTAGCTGAGAGTCATCCACAACACTTAAGGTAGTATCTCACTGGGCTGCGACTCAAAATGAGATTTTCAGTTTCACTGATTTCTGAGTGTTTGCAACCAGCGAGGCACGTGGCTGTTTTTTTGAGCAGCCAATAAAAAGTTTTAAAAAATGATAATCACTGCCTATTGCTGTGTGCACGAATTGCAAAACTATACTCTAGGTCAGTGGTGTCTAATCCTGGTCCTGGAGGGCCACTATCGTGCATGGTTTAGGCGATTCTCTGCTCCAACACACCTGATTTGAATGAGCGAGTGATTAACAGGCTTCTGGAGAACTTAAAGACCTGCTGAAGAGCAGAGAAACAATGAAAACATGCAGGATGGTGGCCCTCCAGGACCAGGATTAAACACCACTGCTCTAGAAGTTTTCACCCATGTTTACACCCCCATGTTTATGATACAATCATAAACATGGGGGTGTCTGCCGAGGTTGACAGAAGTTGGGAAGATTTTCGACCATCCAACCATTCATTTTCTTTAGCCGCCTCTTTTTTCCAGTTTGTAGGGAGCTGATGCCCACCTCTAGCAGTCACTGTGCGAGGGGCGGGGTATCAGTTTTAGTTAACGATTAGATAATTATTATTATTGATCATCAGTGTAGTTTTTAGACCTGGACATTAGCAACGATGTTTTCTACACCAGCGTCAAATCCACCTCTAGGGCTTTTGCGACAGTTTGAGGCACCCATGAATTTTTTAATTTTTTTCTAAAATGTAGCACAAATTTTTTTATGACAAGACTGATTCTCTGCAACTCACGGGACGAAGTTGAGAACCCCCACAAAAAGGTTTTGAAACATTTTGGAGACTCCCTCTTGAAAGTCGTTCACCAGCTAGTCAAAGCTGTAGGTTAGTGAGATATCGTCTATACTCCAAGCGCTAACAGATCACGTGAGATCTTTGTTTAAAACTTTAGGATGCAAGGCGGCGGGGCAACATGCAGTCCCAAATTTGCTGAAACACAAACTTATACTCTTATAAAAAGTAGAAAAAAATGAATTAATCGGAAGGAAAAATTAAATACTTGGCAGAAAAGCAACTGAATAATCTGTACATGGTAAGTTTACACCTTAACATAGTAAGGCTTTCTGTGAAGTAAATCAAACTGAAGATCACCTTTAAATCCTACTCCAAGATATGATTACTTTTACACATTTATAAAAGGGAAGGTGAAGCATCAACACAAAAACAGCCAATTTAAAGAATGTCTCAAAATGTAATATACTGACAATAATGTGGCAAAGCCCTAAAGGGGATGATGTCACTGAGCAATTTATAAAACTTCTGCAGAGGGAAGGTGTTGGAGTAAATCAGTAAATTAATAAAACACTGGATTTTGCAGGAAACAGGACAGCAGTGGAACATGGAAGCCTATGTGCAATCATTTCTATTAAGATGCAGTTAAAATAGCAGAACTTTTATTATTACAGTAAATTATTTACTCCTACAATATTTTAGATTCTGAACTGTCCACAAGGTTAACAGTTGCCCTTTAGAGGTGCCTGATGTGGGTTAAATGTGTGACATTTTCAGTTTGAGCACTAAGATTTTTAGAGTAGATCGCAGTTTTTGCTCATTTTTTTTCCCCCGGGATGTCAGCTGTAGAAAATTACTCAGGAAAATGTAATGAACCCAATAAAATGGGACCATTATCAGTGTTCAGTCCATTAAACAAACCTAAAGTGGATTTGTGTTAGTTAAGTTACTAGGTTTTAAACCAAATTACAATCTTTATATTTAAAATGAACCCAATTGCTCTTGTGCTTAAAGAAAAATCAACTTTAAACATTATATTTTTAGTAGTTTTGTAACACTTTTTGAATAAACAGAATAACATCAACCTGGTGAGACTGAGGTTTTTAAAAACATTTTTAATCATTCAGTTTTTGGTGTGTCTGTGTAGAATCAAGATATGAAGCTTTTGAGAAATGATGACTTACCAGCTTATTTTTCAGAACAGAACAACAATGCATTTTTTTTCTGCATCTGCTCCGATTTATCCTGATTTCATCACCACTAAAGTTTGATCAGACATTAAAAAGGTAAGTAACTTAAAAGGAAATTGTAAATTAGTTGTAAAATAAATTGTAAATAAGAGGAAATTGTAGAATTTAAAAAAAACTACTATTGTTTTGGGAGAATCTTCATCAAAACTAAGAATATTCTCTCTCCGTATTTTGATATGTTGTTAATTTAGACATTCTCCTCATTTAGTGGCCTGGCATGAGTACTTTCAGCAATTTCGTTAAAATCGTTTGTTTGTTTTATAAACTAGTTTAAAACAACATGTGGAATAAAACAGACAGGACCTTAATCTACCAAATCCACCCATAATTTTTTAGGTATGATAAGTTCTCAGGATTTTGTCCTTTATCCCCACAGGGATATATAAAAGTATTGATATACTTTGGATTTTCAAGGCCATGCTACTGAATGTCATTTAACCCAATATTTGTTCTGCTCAAAAAGACACGGGTCAATATGATGTCTTCCTGGTGTTAAAAAACTGATATTTTATTGAATCAAATTATTATGATGTAAGCAGTGACGAATGATGCATTCCAAACAGATTATACTGACAAACAAGGATGGATGTAGGAGGGTATTATTCACAAACATCATATCTTTTCTCATTTATCTCAGTCTCTGGTGACACCGATTGAATTATGGCTGTTTGTGTACTCTGGCACCAAACTCAAATATTTCATGTGGTTGCAGGCCAGTGAAGAAAAGTATGACTCAAAGAGAGCAGAGAACTGTATGATTGCATTAGCTGGTGTGAACACCATGCAGTCAGCACAAATACTGTACGCCCTTCAAGATGATCATAAAATAAGACACACTAAGGCCCGTGCAATCTGTTTCCTGCCTATAAGAAGACCGGTCAGTAATCTCCATAAATCTACTGGTCCACGGGCCTTTTGCTTTCCACAGTCCAACATGTTTGTAATGATAAGACAGGGTAGCCCACCATAACCTTCCCCCAAAAAGACCCACACACCCCCACCGCTTCCTTCAGCAGGGGGCTAATCAGCCCAGCCGAGGGAGCTGAGGTAAGTGTCTGGAGTACGGAGCCGGGGGTCGACTCGATGGGGGTGTGGAGGGCAGCCAGACAGGAGACAGAGGCTTGCAGTAATCACCAAGAAAAGGAGATGACAACTGCAGCCTAGATCAAGTTTCAAAAGACACAAAAGAGACGGGGAGACGGCGAAGAAGAGGACAAAAACGTTTGCTGAGGACTTAAAACAGCTGAGAAGAGTGGCTCGTGATGCAAAATGAAACGTACAGAAAATAATAATGTTAATCAGCAGTTTAACGATGCAGAATCTTGAAGCTGGGAAGAGCGCAGACTTTGAGGCGTTCATTAGAGGACAGTGGAAGGATTAGGAAGATCAAAAAAACAGAGTCTCTGCAGCTTCCTTACGCAAGTCACAAAAATGCAAAGTGAATTTAGATTATACAGTATTTATGCATACTTTCTGGGTCTTCTATGAAAATTTTAACTAAGCATCCCCATTACCACTGATCAGACGGCAGTCTGAATGTGAGATGAACACAGATTCATATTTACTGTAAAAAGAGCTTCCAGTTTTCCATTTAATCTCATAAACTGTTGGGTCACAGATTGTGCTGCGTGGCTAACTGCAGCTCTAGCTCCTTCCCCCTTCCGTTCTGCGCTTTTCAGCTGGTGGGATTTAAATATAATTATCCTCCATAAAATGTTCAATACTCAGCTTTTTATAATAAAAAATTTTTTTAAAAAAGAGTCGATGAGTCAGTTGGTCGAAGGAAAGCTAAACTGTCATCGTCATTTGAGTCAAATGTCATTAGGAACGTGTACATGCTCACACGGGATTTGACATGAGATGTGCTGACATTCAGACATCCTTTTCTGGAAAATCTTTATGCATTGAAAACCCTGTTCAACCCAATTCACAAAAACTAACAGCAGCACATCAGTAATGTGAAATTAACTACAATAATAATAAAACACAGTAGAGAACTGTAAGACAACATCCCTCCCCGGCGAGGCTGAGTGTATGAAAATATCAGAAAAAATAAAAAAAAAAAGATTTCATACCCTAAACTACAATAAAAAGCCATAAAATTAATTATCCTCCCAATCATGAAGAGTCTTGTTTCAAAAATGGAGGACTGGCTGTTTGTTTTTTGCAGTCAGCAAGTATTATTGTGTTTTGAATAGAAGTAGCATATGTCCTCAAAATGGACTGAAAATCCACAGTAACATAAGAAAAACAGCTTGTTCTGAACAGTAAAGAGAATGAATGTGAATGAATGAAGTTGTTTTACTGTAAAAACCAGCCTTACAGTAACGTTCTGTACATCGCTTCAGTGGTAAATAACAGTTTACGGTTTTAAAAACAACTAAAGTCCTTTACAGTGCAGTTTTCTCAACATCTATAGATCAGTCATTTTAGGCAGCTCTTTGCTTTGGTTTATTTTGTGTAGTTAAAATGTGTCAACAGTAAATAAAAACATGAGCCAAAGAGTCTGGATCAGTGTTCCTCTCATTACTGTAAACAACCTTTTCTTTTAGTGAACTGTGGATAAAAAAAAACAAAAAAGGTTTTATGAGATAGAAATTGGAAACTGGCTAATGGGAAATGCTTTAACTGGCCTTTAAATCAAGAGGATTAGGAGTCATCTGTGAGCTCTTCTAACCTCACTGGGGAGGGCCCTTGGCTTTGCTGGGATGTTTTACATTAGCCAAATCAAATGCCTTCTGCCAGCGAGATGCCCTACAGATTTGGGCTTAGGCTATACAAAAAACACAGTATCTGCTAAATGTCAAAGCAGCGCAGACACAGAGGGAAGAATTTCTCCTTTACTCTGTTATATTCTTTCATCCTGTTCGGCTTACATCACCTGTCCCCTGTGCCAGACGCAACTGAGAGAAGCATTTAAAAATTCATCAGAGTACACACGTATTATTAGACCATGTATTTTCTGCTCAAATTAACTGCGTCTCATCTTGAAGGATCCGCTCATGCAGAAGTAACAGCATGGTCTATATAAATATTTCAGCGTGCCTCACTTTCTCTTAAAGTTCGGAACCTTGCACAGAACCTTACCGCGAAGCAACCAATTTGCATCGACTGGTCTGAATGCAGATAAGCCGATGGTACATCAAAGTAAACGTAAAGGAATTACACACCGACATTTCTTGATCCTCCAAGTCGAAGACCGCTCTTCGGATGAACTTCCAAACTGAACTTGTGCTGAACTTTCAGCTCAATGAAGTATTTTTAAACTTGCTGCCTGAATGAACAGAGTACTTTTAATATCCAAGTTCAGTAATTTAGCACAGTGATTACATGTGGCTGCCTCATGCAGGCCTTTTTTGCAGCTGTGCATGGACCGTATGCTTATGGGAATGTTGCTACAACATCTTATACTGATGGGAAAGCAATTGGGAACATGTAGAGCCAAACCTGTCATCTTTACCAGAGGTAAACAAGGGAATGCACAAGGTTCTGATTTCAGAAATAAACACAATTTCTTCCTTTTTAAACAAGATCAAACGATCATAAAACAATGAATGAAAATGAAGCCAATCTAAACGTCACGGTGCGGTGAAATCACCAGCAAGAAACAGATTAGTCTTAAGATCAATCTGTCCACATTCCAATAAATTTAAAATTGTTTTCCTTATGAACAAGCTCCAAAATGTGAAGTGAGGTGGAAAATCTGAAACATGCTGAAGTTGCAACAAGTCCACCTGTTGAATTATTTGATGCTTGTCAAAAGAAGGGTCAGTATTAGAAAATAATGACCGCACAGGTAATTCAGACAGCCTTGAAATGGTTAACATACCACATGAATATCATTTTAGTTGTTGAAAATACTGACACTGTTTGAAGAAGAGCAGCAGTTTGCAGATTTTCTGTTTCTACCTTCATTTTAGATATGATTTCAGGCACTTGCATCCAAGTACAGAGATACGCGCAGCATCAGCAAAGATCTGGAAACAGAAACTAGAACTGACTGTATACAACTACTGAGCAAATATGGATATTAAATAGACTATTCTGACAGCCTGAAGAGTTGAGTTTGATATTTCTTTGAATTTTATTTTAGATTATTTCAGTCTCTTTCAAAAACGGTAACAAAATACATGGTGATGCATATAAGTTTCTGTAAAACTACATGTTCAAGTAAAGAAAACATCACTGTAAATATGACAGCAGCAATAACAATGGTAATCTGTAGAACTCAACTAATCTAAAAAAGGTACAGGTCAGGTTTCTGAGCACTGATATGAGTGGACAGCCTCAGCAGAGGTTTTTGCAGCCATAATACAAAGCAACCAGAGCTGATGAAACCCCAGGAAAACATTTCTCACCTGCTGGTTTTAGCTCTCACGTTACATAACATGAGTAATATTGTTTTCTTGGTCAGAAACTTCTTCATCTCAACTACAATAACAACCAGTTCACAAGGTCACCACTGCCTACTGGAATCATTTTAAAGACAGATTTGTGGTTCCAGAAGAAGAGTTTCTACCAGCAATGTCTTCTTTTTTTTAAAATTAGTAAACATTTTGAAATTTTAATACAATTTACCTTACAAGATTGATATATATCCATTTGCCAAACCAAGAACACCACTTCTATTGTGTTATAAAAACCTTTAAAATACCCCTAGTGACAAACAGTTTATGCGCTATGAAATTTTAGTATCCTATAAGATAATGTAAACATTTTCTGTATGACTAATGGGATGTCAAGCTTGACAAAACAGGAAATAAACTAAAACAGAGAAAAGTTGAAGAATTCAGAGCAAACAAAGAGGGCACTGTGAATGACTGGACTTGGACCAGAACGTCTGGGCCCCAGAGAGCGAGGAAGGGGGTTTATCAGGTGTTTTATCCATTATAAGAACTAAAAGACCGGAGAGGTGAAACGCACATCGGTTGGTATTCCCATCAGGGTGTGGGAGAAAGTCCAGCGCAGCTGACGGTGTTTTGGATTCCCGATTAGAGTCAAACATACACAATCGAAAAGCGCCAAAGTTACAACATCCAGAGCCGTCAAACAGGATGTTTGCAGTTTCACACGCTGCACAGTTGCCGACCACGCTGGCAAGTGTTTGGTAGCACTGAGAAATACACAAAATAGCCTATAGAGTACAAGACTTAACAAATAGGAACATTTTATCATTTTATTAAGGTTATTAATGGTTAAAAATTAAACAAAGTGTTTAGAGGTTGAAAGTTTTGTTCTAATGTTTTGTAGCTGCATATACATTTAGGAACAGATGTGCAGTAATGGGAACGCTACGAGCAGATAATGGTGGTCCAGGTGCATTCAGCTGCTGAAAGGAATTCATGCACACTCAAAATGTTTCTCCTCCCACTGTCAATAAATCCATCCTGACCATGATCACCTCCAACGCTCAATTCGTTCCCACAACCCCCAACGTCTCCGACCACTGTCCATTATCCTGCGGACCAATAAAGAGCAGGGCACTCTTGACCACCGTTCATTCAGAATTCGCTGACCCCAACCCCCACTTATAGGACAGAAGAGGCTGACCACAGCCTATTGTGGACCCATTGTAATGGTCTAAAGAGTGGGACCCGATCTGTGTGGCCACCCCTCAGTGATTGATGCTGACCTGTCCCCAGCAGTGACCCGTCCTGGACAATCTGGAGCTACAATTAGCCTGAATTTGTCTTTTTAATTGTTTCAATTTCTTGCAAAACATGTTTATTGTATATTAAAGAAAGAAGATTTTGTGATGTATTGTATCCACGTTCTTCCCAGCTGTTGGTGTTTCTTCAATCTATTTTTATTTTATAAACATTTTTATAAATTCTGCACATCATCAACTTCCTTTAATTGTCTCCTGTGGTTCTCATTTGAGTTTAACACAAACTTCTTTTCTTAATTTTTTATTCATCCTTTTTTTTTTCCTTCCCATCAGTTTATTTTTCTGTTCATTTTCCTGTTTTTCCTCCATTACCTGTTTCCCTGCAGTCCTTAGTCTCCACGTTCTACTCTTCTGAATCGAATGTCCTCTGCTTCAGAGTCACATGAAGAATTCCCACCTTCCCCTCACAATTCCCTCGAAATACACTTTATTCACACTGCTCTGTCATGCTGACTGATGGCTTGCACGCTCTTATCCAAGAGAACCACCTCTGGGCTTTTTTTGGGCCATATGTAATTTCCTTGTAATTTCCCCAAACCTTTTACTCCTTTCACCCCCACCAGAGGAAACTGAAGGAAGAGCTCCCATCATGTCCTATCTGCTCCGTCTCCTGTCCTGCAGAGAACTGTCACCACTTCTCTCCTTCGCCACTAATGCCTTTTCTCGCTGTGTTTAAGAGGTGACAACAGCTCTCTCAGGTCCTGTCAGTGCAGCAGCTCCGCGGGGTGCTGCTCGGCCGAGCTAACTCTACATGGTTGTAAAGTGATAGAGAAGCCCTGGGACTGTCAACCAGCTTGTACTCGACTTCTCCCCTATTTCTTTCCTCATCCCGATCCTCTCCCTGCACCGCTCTCTTGCACCTTGTCATACATTCTGACACCTTGATTAAGGAACACTTCAAAAAATAAACACCAGCTCCTTACCTGGCTCTTACTCTGTTCTTAGGAAGTGAAAGAAAGTATCTTGCTAAAAATATACTGAATTAGTCATGTATCTGAGTCATAGAATACTGTTTCACAATGTCACAGAACTCATTTTTTAAAAGAAAAAAGGAGTCCATCAAATTTACAGCTCTGGAAAAAACCAAGATACCACTGAAGAATTATGTATTTTTTAAATTATTCCCTAATTTTACTTTTTATAAAGTACATTTTGAGTAAAATTAATGGTTTTGTCGTACAGTTCTTCAACATTTTTTCCAAATTTCTAATAAAACTGCTGATATTGCAGAACATGACAAATGCTCAGAACAAAGGGTGCTTTCAGAGCTCAAATAATGCAAAGAAAACAAGGTTATGTTCATTTTCAGACATCACAACACTAATGTTTTAACTTAGAAAGATCCGAAAAAAAAAACTGAATTTTAATCCCAGCTTTCACGCGTTTTGGCGTGCCCTCCACCAGTCTTTCACATCGCTGTTGGGTGACTTTTTGTCACTGCTGGCACAAAAAATTCAATCAGCTCAGCGATGTTTGGTGGTTTGTGATCATCTATCTTCCTTTTGATCACCTTCCAGAGGTTTTCAGAGGGGTTCAGGTCTGGAGACGGGGCTGGCCATGACATGGTCTTGATCTGATGGTTCATCATCCACACCTGAACCCCACGGAAAACCTGATGCTCGCTGAATCCCTCTGCCAGGAAAGAAAACCAAACTATTCTTTTCCCTCACTCAAAATTCAACTCTTTAGACAGTCAGTAGTTTTTTTTATTATTCCAGTTACTTTTGAGTTACGTCTAGCAGTGATTTTACCAACCAGTTTTGCCCCGTTACAGGAAGCTAATCATGACCACAGCATTGCTTTTCATCCTTTTCCTTCAATAAATAAGATTTTGTCGAAGTGCTCATCTAATCATTAAGTAGAATGAAGAGTGCTTGTGTTGGCATTCAACAGACACTGGAAAGGAACGGCTGTCATACATGTAGAGATGCTGATTTCACAAAAGAATTGGAGCAGTCTTTCTTTGTTCCCGAGCTGTATGTCAAAAATTCTTACAATGTCAGTTTATTCAAAAGTTCCCAATTAAAAAAGAAAGCACACAGATTGTGCCGCAGTGGGGGTACTGCTGTTAACTTTAAATTTATCTTAACTAGGAGATGTGCATAATCACACCTGCAAGAGGCGACATGAACATGCTCTGATATATCTGAGCTGACGTGAAAAGACATCTGCACAGGCGGATAACAGATAGTCAGCTTCAATAACAACTGAAGCAAGAAAAGAGCTGCTGATATGAACAAAACTTTGTTCAACTTTTGAAATACTTGTAATCCCTTCAATGTGTTTTTGTGAACAAACAGAAAAAGTGAGTGATATAAAACGTAAACAAAACTGTTCAATCTATATTAATTGTATATCAGTTGATTGACGTACAACAGATAGAATAATGCTGGTTCTTCTGTTCTCAGAGTGTTAGATATAAAACTGGCCTAATTTGCTCTGTAAAATAATTCAATCTATGACAAATAATGCACTCCAGGTACTACAAATGCTCTAAAATTACACGCTGTAATAACAAAATGACGAGCAATTATAGAGGCAGATGGAAAAAGGGTTTAGAAATATCAAGAAATAGATGCCGCCCAGTCCTCACCTCCATCAATCCTTTCTTTATATCTTATCAAAGCTCCGTGGTCAGGGGGGTCAAAAGCCAAGCCTCTCCTCAGGGGCAGAAGATAGAGATTTATTGAGCAGGTCCTGCAGCTCGGTGGACTCCTTCCTCAGCCGAAGAGCTGTCTTGTTTATTTAAGACTTCCAGTAAGCAGTAATCTAACCTTGAGCTTCTTTTTTCATCTTTCTGTTTGGCAAACCCTCACTTCCATGCCCTCAGATGTTGGTGATGTGCTACAGTGAAGGTTAAAATTAACATTTTGCCCGTGAACGAACTGCTTTTAAGGTGCTGGTAAAATCTGGATTACTGTGCCATGGTTGTGTTTTTCATGCTAATGTTTCTGTATACTGATGAGATCTTTATCTCTCGAGTGGTTGAGGGTCCTGGTTGGGGTCTGCAGGGGCAGGAGGAACAGAGGCCCCATGAGGTTATAGATTAAATCACTTATTTTAAGATGCAAACAGTCAGATTCAAACCCACAGTTTGCCTCTCACCTCTAAATGTATCACTTGCAAAGTCTTAGGTCTCATTTACACCATGTATTTTATACAGTATGTGTGGTATTTTTTTTATTATTTACACACGATAAACAGCACATGTTCAGTGTCATAAACATGAGACACACATGTGAATCGTGGGGTTACAGCCCTGTGAGAAGATGGGCGGATCAGCAAACACATGCTGCGAGGAAGGAAAATGTGCTTCCACATGAGACATCAGGAGCATTAACTGTGCTACAGAGATGCAAATGATCCAGGAGACAAAAGCATCCTCTTAAAAACAAAGTGTATTTACATAAATATGCAAATCTGTCAAATATGCAAGATCACACAAAGCATGGGCATCCCCTGACCTTTCGTGCCAAGCCACAGGGGGCGGAGACCTCTGGTCTTTTGACCGTCTTTTGACACAACCTTGATCATTTGGGGATTCCTTTGCTAAACAAAAACAATCAACTAGCCTGCAAATCCAATCTAGTATCTCCCCTGAAACAACAAACCAATAACTGAGTAGGAGGAACAAACAATGAGGGGCACATGCCTCCTTCGAGAGTCTCAACTCAGTGGGACATTTTATCAAATGATCAGCACGGCAGATGGCACAAGACAGACCCACGTGTGCCTCATGTGTCTCTCAGTTGTGTCACCTGCTGCACTGGTGCTCTGTTGCTTGGCTTCTGAATAAGTCTACGGGATTACTGATCACCCTTTCACTACCTAATGTCATTTTATCTTCGCATTAAGAACAGTGTTTCAACTACATCACAACTTCTTTATAACTAATCCCAAAGAGGACGGTTAACAAGCAGCTATATCATTGCAGTTGTTGGGTAATTTCTTAGCAGATTGTCTGGATTCAGCTTGAAAAACTGCATTCTAGGCTGTGCACATTAGTTCATGACCCACATCATATCTATTTTGACCCATTTTGTATTCACCTTGGCAGCCACCCCCACATTTATGATTTAACCCACTTTAGAAAGAAAAATCAGCTGATTTGGACCAGTTTTTTCCAATAATTACCATTTATCAGCATGGTTTTAAGACCTGGACATGTTTTCTGTTGGAGAAGAGCTCCCTGTCAGGTGTCAAAATCCAACTCTTGCACTCTTGAGATGAGTTTGAGGCGCCCTCGTCTACTCTGATTATCTCAAGAAAAAAGATGTTGCACAAATTTTCTGAACATGTGCAAAGCTTTAGCAACAAGACTGCGAACATCTGCGACACACGCAAGAAAATTGAGAACTTCCAAGAACGTTTGAGACATTTTGAAGACGCCCTCACAAACGCCATTTGTCAACTAGTCCCCAACTTCCCAGTGAGAGATTACCTTAACCTGAGTTTTCTTGCTCCTAGTCTTAATGAGCAAAATACACATTTAATTACTCTACTTGTATGAAATAAAAAGCAGGAAAATTGAAGCTTGTTTACTCAGATAAAGTCTAAACTTTCAAGTTCATGTTATTAAAAACTTCTCAGTAAACTTGTTCACGAGGAACTGCAACATCTGAGCCTGACCGAAGTACAAAAACAGATGGGAAGAGTTTATAGTTGTTACAATACTGACAGAAACTCCTCATGCAAGGACAACTGGAACCAAAAACACAAGTTAGATTGTTTAAATGTTGTTCTGTGAGGTCAAGTTTAAAAATCTAAGACTTTGACGAAGTAGCTGCACAAAGCTCTTTTGTTCACACATTCATTTTAGCTTCTTCCTCACCTGAGTCAGTGCTTATTTCTGTTTTCCAAACAGCAAAAAAAAAAAAAGATTTAATTATATCCACTGCATACTTTTTGTAGGTGAAGGATTGCAGCATATACGTGAGAAAAACTAAAAGTTGAAAACTCGCTGGAGTGGGGAGAGTGGGAGGAATGAAGTTAAATGTTAGAAAGAAAAATTTACAGTACAGGAACAGCAGATAACACCAAACTAGAAGCCAGACCCAGCACCTGTCTCCTCTCTGCTGGAGTCTCTCTGCCACCAAGGAAACAGCAGACGGTTCCTGAGAAGCATGGGGGTAAAGCCTGCCAAAGCCCAACAAAATCCCACCCCTGCTGTACCACACACACACACACACACACACACACTGAGTGGCAGCTCCGTCTGGGTCAACAGTGCTCTCCCTGACATTCCAACAGTGAGACAGATACGGCGGTGTCATCTCACCTGGTTCTGGATCGGTGCCACAGCAACGAACAGTGGGGAGCAGAGCGGCTGTACAAAATATTTGTTTAGCTGTTTCGTGGCATCAATGACGTCCTAATTTACCCAAATGTTTGCTGAACCTTGAAATCAGGCCATGGCCAACACTGAGACACTGCCATTAATATTACTGTTGAAAAGACATTTTTCTGAAAACAATGAATAAATAACACAAAATAAAAGGATGTAAAGATCAAGATTTGTTAAATTAACACATAGCAGTTTGGTTAATATAGATTATAAAAGCTCAGATCAATTTTCTGAAGCCAGAAGAGACTTAAAGTACAAACCAATTATAAGATAAATTATTTATGACTTGCATTAACAGTTCCTGTCAGCTTGCAGGTGGTCGGTAGTTCTAAGTATTACAAGTCCTGATCAGGTTGTTTATATTATTAAACCACCTCATAAAAATTATTAAATCATTAATATTGATTATCTTGTTCTAATCTCTTCTTTCCAGAAGTGTGATACAGTAAGGCATGGAGATAAGATGCAACACATAGATGTACATTTCTGTCAGAAGTGAGGCATCACTTTTAAATCACTTAATTTGAATCAGGACTGTTTCTAGTAAAATGCTTCAATTGTTGCCAAGTAGATATACAACTGCATCGTACAGATACAAGGAATTTGTTTTTGTGCAAACAGAAACTGAATGATACGAGCAAATGCAAATAGAAGAGAAACGACTATATACAAAAAAGAAGAAAAGACAAAGGTAAACAATTTACAATAAAATCTGCAGGTTGGCCCTCTTAAATGGGTTTTAATAGTGTATATGTTCGAGGGATGGGTAGTGGTTATTCAAATGAAGGTGAGCATCCCTCTTCAAATACATCCATTGGACCGGTGAAAGTTAAGGAATATAAAGATTCCCGGCTAGCAGCAGCTTCTGAAGCTTCCGTTTCATTAGAAGAGTTGTTACTTGGGACGAGCAAGCTTTAATCCATCCCAACCATGTGGACACGGTCATGTTTAAAGCAAAAACATCAAAACAGGCAATGGTCCTAAATCATAAAACAGCAGCTGAAATTAGGACTCGTTAAGACTGATTTATCTGCTTTTAAACAGTTTGTCATGCTACATTAATTAGCCCTGCGCAAGGACAAAATAAGCAGAAGCTCGATGGGGACGGAGTTCATTGAAAAATTAACAATAAAAATAGAAAACTTGTATCATTACGGATGATTTTAAAGAGTGATGAAACCATTAGGGATGAGCGTTTTAGGCAAACCAGACTGAAAAATGAAGGATTTTGTGAGCAGTGACAATTTGACCTGCCACGCTGAAAACGCTGTTGCAGTCCTGTAACCATTTGGTCGACCAGATTTATCTCCATATTTTTCTCTTAAAGTTTAAAGATAATTTTTTACATCCCTTTTACTAAATGAGACCTTTTGCAGTCTAACATCCAGGCTTTTAACTCCTTCACAACACTTTAAGCTTTAAAAAAACAATGTAAAACAGGTACCGAGCTGACTGGGTGGTTGTCATGGCAGCACAGGTTTCTGTATTAGACATGAATTTCTTTGTGAGTCTCAACCCCCAGTTTATGGACACAAGCACTCCCAAGTTCCTCATCTTGTCACACGGAGCTTTTCGGCTGAAAGCTGTGCAGACAAAGAGACACTGACGTCTAGAATCCAGAGCTCCTGGTTCCCGCTCAAAAAAGGTGGAATTCAGCTTTTAAATTCGCCCGATTTCATTTGCCTTTGCATGTATTGATCTGTTTATTTATTTACCTCTAACTCGTCCTCTCACACTCATCTTATCTGCTCCTGGTCCAAGCACCCAGGGATCTCGCTCCCGGTTTAAAAATTCATGAGCGCTCGGGCTGCTGCTGTAATCCTGACTGACACTAAAAGTCTGTCTAGATTTAGTGTCATAAAATTTTCATCTGTAAATGTGCAGTCGAGCCTCGTCTTTCGCCTCCTCCTCCTGCCTCCTGAGGGGCACTCTCTCCTCTCTCCTGCTTTTGCTGAGTTTCTTTCCTGGCATCTTTGCAGGACTGGTTTCACTCGTGCGCACATAAACACGTGCGGGCGTGCACGCGGCAACAAGCAACACACTCGCATACAGGTTTAACAGAGGCGTAAATGGAGGAGCAGACAGAAGGAGGGGAGAAAGAAAGCACGCACTAACTGCTCCTCTGCTCCATCTTGATGGGCTTATTTACCGGCTTACATTCGGACTCGTGTGTTCACCTCAGCAGCAGCGGACCCCCTCAAGTACAAAGTGACTCCAAACCTGAGTGGGTGTTTTCGTGTGGACGTTCCCTGTGGAAATCAGCCAAAACACAATACTATCATGGCTGACTCGTGAATGAGAGGCTGGCTTTTTGTGCCCCCACTACCCTGCATTTCTGTTTTTAACCATAAAAAAGTCAAACTTAAATGGACAAACTTAAAGATGTTAACATTTTTAAATTCAAACTTTTTAAGCAAAGGGGCAAGATATATTCAAAACCTGCTTGTTTTGGTGTTTAATATGCATTTATGCTTATACTGTTACTAGTAAAAGTGGGACATCTTGTACTGAGAAAAAAAAAATCATAGAGCTAAACTTGTTATTTGCATAGTTTGCAAAATGTCTCATGAAGAGATTTAAAAGAAACTCTGTAAGTAATGTTTGGAGTCAACCCGATTCAAAATGGCTGCCATAATCAACTGACCTTAGAAAACACAAAGAAGGCTCCAACTCGGGTAATTGTACAGATGAGCTAAAAATTTGGTCTGGACGTAGCTGAGCATTGTCCCAAACACATACTTTGAGGGCAACAAATTATGCAATACCTTTCCTAAAAATCTTGGCATCAAGTGTAGGAGTCAACCCTGTTTGTTAGCAAAATATCTCCTGAACCACTGGATAGATTCAAATGAAACAAAGTAATCATGGATGAAGATCCAAGTGATTAACTTTTGGAGTCAACACCCAACAGTCACGATAATCAAAACTAAAATATACAAAGCAGGATTTGCTTTAACTGATGCAACTGAGTGACACACTTCATAGAAGTCAACATTTCACCTGAGCAAATAGTTGGCTTTACATAACTGGGAAACCCTGACCTGTAAAAAAAATAAATAAACAGTTTAAAAAGCCGAGCATTTAGGGGCCATGACAGAAGCAAAGTGCTTTTACAGTAACTCAATTTGGAGCTTTGGCTTTAGAGATATGCACACATTTTTTCCAGACATTTAAAAGTCTTCAAAAGGAAAACTTGTTGAACATTCTTGTTCGTGGCTGCAGGGAAGGGAAAACCCCCGACAAAGTGCACAGTCACACACAAAGTGCCTCAAACCAGCCGTTTGATCAAGTGATGAGATTAAAAATCTACAATATGGTCGTTATAATTTATTGCGACTCGCCTTGGGCTGCTTTTCAATATTTCACATATTCCTTTCCAATAAAAACATACCTGATGGGATTAGATGCCTGGTGTTTAGCCCTTCATGCTATCAAATAATTATTTATTTTCAGTAAGGGGGAAAAAAAAAAAAAACTTCAGATGAGTTGATAAAGTTTGAATCCTCACTGACAGCCACTCATGCTGGTTAAGTGCCGACCGCTCTGCCACTGTATTAATAGCCCTCTTATCGGGGAAAGTTAAAAAGCTCTGTAATTGGCTGGCAGGGTAATTTTGCTTTGTAGAATTCGTCATATGAAAAGTCTGGACAGGCAGAAAAGTGGGATCAGATAACCCTACAATGACTGTGATGTTTCTAATTACCACCCACCTCAGCTTCTCTTACTTCCATCTTCCTCTTCACCATCCTCCTCCCCCCCAGTTGACTCTTGCATGCTTCAGGAGGGATAACTGCAGCGTGGAAAAGCTCCACTCACACTAATGGACAGAATATGGCAGCGTGGAGGAAAAAGGATTTGCAGCATCTCTCCTCAAGACACTCAACCCCATCTCCCATTCCTCTTTTTTCTTTTTTTTTTGTGTGCCTTACTCCAGAAGGAAATCAAGGCACCTATTTGTCTTCTCACCACTTACGCCCTTGTAAACTCCGTGCACTCTAGCGGCTGTAAAAAATGCATGTCAACAGCTCTCTGCTCATTGATGATGTTTCCCATTTATAATGCACATTTCATTTCTACTCTCCAACACCTATTAAAGCAGATTTTAAAAAGTTAACCTTCGGTTTCTATTTTTACACACCCTTCACCTTTTTGGCCTTCTTGTAGGACAAAAGCTGTTATAATCACCAGTGTGGCTGTTAGCTTTTATTGGCACTTATTAAAAAGGACACGGAGTTTAGTTGTATCGACATTCATATCTCAGTGCCCTTGCCAGTTTGGCTTTCATTTCCGTGACACATTTTAATTTAAATCAATGAGTAAACTATAATTAAACAATTTTATCGAGTGAAAAATGTATACTACTTCAACGATCTTTAAAAAGGAAAAAAACAACTAAATTTGCAACAAGTGACCTGCTTCCTATTTGGGAAAAGCATCCGACTTTTTGCTAGTTTGGTGGCAAAACATTTTCAGCACTTCAGCATTTTGATAAATAAAATTGCAACTGCTAATAATTTATGCTTCCCAGGCGTGTGCATCTACCTTATAAGCTTTAAGGCATGCAATGGTTCAACCTTCTCATAATACATGACAAAATGTTCCCGGCTGCTCTTGTTAATAGGAACTGAAGCCAGCAGGAACCAGTATATGGGAGCTACCATGATGTATTTTTGGAACCAGAGTCTGTGCACTAAGGAGGTGGGGCTTTAAGTCCCGCCTTCTCCCCCGCACACAATCATGGGGTTACATTACCTTTCTTTTACTAATTACAGATTAACATGTTAACATGAAATCTGAACAAACAGCAGCAAGGTAAGAACTCCACGAATCAACAAGAGTCAGCAATAAGAACGAGCAGTCACTGTCACCTGGAAGTTAGATGCCAACTTGTTTCCTAATGGTGTTTTTTGTCGTTGTTGTTGTTTTTTCAACTATTGCCCACCTGCTTCCAAAAAAAAGAAAGGAAAGGAGCTTGGACCTACCAAGGATGGGGATTTGTTTCGGTCATCATAGTTTATTTTGAAAGGATCATAAAGTGGAAACTATTGTCACAGGATGAGGTCAGCTTTACTGTCAGATTATGGGCATCTTCCTCTACGTTAATCCACTGAACCATTAAAAATTAGGAATAAAAAGATGTTGGATGAGAATGGATGGTGGGGTGCTGAATGTTTGAAGAAAAATCAAATAATACTGACAAATCTGAAGAATAGTTTTGATTAAAACTCAAATCTTCACACGGTATGCACGCTAAAAGTGATAAAATCTGCTTCCAGTAAAATGACTATAATGTTTCTTATTTGTTATGAAAGAAAAAAAACATTTAAATCAATAGAAGGATACACATTTGATGCCTAATGAGCATTTCTATTGCAGCGGGATGTACAGTAAAGAGCCAAAACACGCCGAGGTGTATCATAAACATAATCTGAGTCTCGCTGCATTTTATTAGGTTTCCGAGTAAAATGTTCAACAATAACTTGTTGCAAGCATTTTGCTCCTGGATTGTCTAAAAGTAAAAAGAAAATGAAGCGTATTGCAAGTTACATCCTGTAGTTGAGGGAGGTAAAAGGCTGCCAGCCTTCAGACGTTCTCAAAACCCTTCAAAACAACCCGTCAGTTGGATTTCTTACCAGCTGACATTTCTGAACGCTGCACTTCTGTAAAGTAGATTTCCTCTTCCCAGAGAAACTGCAGAGTTTCCACTGTCTGCTCCTTCTCGGCATCTTCAGCTGTCATACTGTGCACATGATTTTATTCTCTGTGAAGCAGCTAATATCAAATGCACAACCTCCATTTGATTTTCTGTCTTTGAACAAGTGTGAGGAAGCCACTGCCCCGAAGAGAGGAAAAAAAAAGATGAATGTTTCACATATTCTTCAAAACCGGAGTGGGTAACTTCAGTCAGATGAACTATAGATGACTCCTACCATTTGATCTAAATAGTAGCTCACAATAAAAAGGGAAAGGAGTGTTTTGTTTTAATCTTCTCAATTCACATATAGACTGAACGCATCTTCTTAGACAAAAGAGAACAGGAAAAACTGGAAAAAAAACAGAGCAAAATATTCTGTGGAATATTTAGCATGTGAAAAATCTCCAGTAAGACACTACAGGTATAACTCAGTGACTCGACTTGTTTTATTCTAGTGTTCATGGTGCATTGATGCCATGCAGCCAAATATTACATCCTGTGCATGATTTTGACTCTGCAAACACCACACACACACACTCAGAGGGTCTCTGGCCCCCATCTGTGAGAAGTGACGCTCAGTGGGCAATCTCCGCAGACAGATGTCAGCACCTTATTAAAGATGATGCCCACCAGCCCCTGAGGCTGGGAGACAGCTATGAATAAATTTATTACATTAATGAACTGACCCTAAAACTGTAAGAGATGTCGAAATGCTGCAGCCATGCAGGCGATTGTTGTAATAGTCAACAAGGTAAGGGGGGAAATTATGCAGAAAAAATTGCCTGAACCTGTGATCTTTCTTCTCTCGCTGACCATTTTGCGTCCAAAGAGGAAAAAATAAAAACCTCAACCACATCCCATTTCCCTTGCAGATCTGAGATAGCATGACTTTTTTACCACCTTTATCACCAGCAAACCACCTCAAGCAGTTAATCCAGCATGTAACAGGGTTGTGAGTGGAAGTTGCAGGCTGATGCAGCTAATGAGTGTGCAGCACCGAGGTCTGAATGCGACATCAACTAAACAAAAACAAATTATTTTTTTCCTCCCTCTCTGAGATGAAAGTTTCAGTGATGCCAGCACAGTCCTGTGCACACATGCATGTGCCAACTCATGCCCACGTTTTATACTTTTCCGTTTTCTTTGATGCACTCAAGATGCAACCACAGCCAGCTCTGGGGGAAAAAAAACGAATATCTTTAAATAAATCAGCCCAAATACCCAAACATTCACGTGTCTGGCCTTTATAAAACCTCAGTGTGAATGCTGACTCAGCATTTTGCTATTGTTTTCTTGTTTTTTTTATTTTTCCATACGTTCCATAACTACTTCTGCAGACTTTTGTGCTTTTTTTAGCCATTCATTTATCAAAACATTCAGCTCATTCAGAAGATGGTTGCTATGACTTTTGGTTTTGTAACTTTCATACTTTTGTTGTCCTTCTGGTGCCAGGATTAAAGGTGAAGGTTGAATCAGGAAGGACATCGGGCGTAAAACTTGTGCCAGAAGAAAACTACAGGTCTAAGACTGCCTTACAGGATCGGTCTGGTCCTGGGTCAACAATGACCACCTCTGTGAAGGCAAGGATCCTTGGTGGAAATCCCTGATAAAGGAGCAACCAAAATACAAGGAATACTTTCAAAAAGTTATTATTTTCAAAGGTTTTCCCCTAAAACCCATAATTTTCTTTAAAATCTGCTTCAGCAAACTTTCTCTTTCTTTGTTTTCTCATGCAAAATTTAGTTTTTAGCCATCTTTCTACTACTTTAAGCTTTTAGCTACCATTATGCTAGTTTTAGATATTAGCTACCAGTCTGCTACTTTTAGCTTTTAACTAGGATTTTGCTGTTTTTCAACTTATACCTAGCCTTTTGCTACTTTTAGCTTCTAGCTTGTAACTTCCCTTTTGCTTCTTTTATCTTTTAGCTAGTGTTTAGCCAAGTCGTTCAGCACTCAACATTCACTCTGCATTTAACAGAAAATTTCATTTCTTTAATGATTAGGAGTCTGGCATGATGACAGAACTACAGCTAATAGGAATAATGTGCTGAAATGCAGACTCTTTGGATTCTTCTTTTTCTGAAGACGACCACAAACAGCAGATTTCCCCTCTCTCTGCCCCTTCGCCATCCTTCCCTTCAACACATTATGATGCCAACAGCTGGCCAAGGACCCCCGCTGACAGACCATGAGGGATCACCTCATTTATTAACCGTTACACAGACTCATTTTCCACTAAATGGTCATAATCAAGTATTAAATCGAATTCTCAGACTGCTCAGATTTCTTTATTTTATTTTATTTTTTTACTTTCCTCATCAGATTGTAAATTGAAGCCATCAATCTGAGAGGATGGAAGCTTCCAGCAGGGACAGGATGGTGCTCCTTGTTAACGCCGGTTGCTGGTTCTGGATCCTCCGGTCATGTGCATTATTGATGGCCATCAGTCGGTGTGTGTCTGACCATATTTAAGTGTCCCGGCAGGGGGGGGAAGGGCTAGTAATGCACACACAGCTTTGTCTACGGCTCGATCACATCCTCTTCCATCATCACACTGAAAGTGGCACTCACAAGTGATGTTTTCATGCAAACAAACATCCACAAGGGATGTGCAGCTGACATGTTTACACCGCTGACGGCAAAACAGATCAGTTACATGACTTAAACCTGGTTCTTTTAGTCATTCCTAGTTAGGTTATGATAAATGTTCTGTACAAATTTTAAGAAAAAAAAAAGTTCCTAATCAGCACGGTGCCATCAGATCCCTTCATGTGAAAATATGCCAGTAATTGCAACAAATTTTTAAAATTAATACGTTGTGACATTTCATTTCTGCTTCCCTCCGAAGCCAGAATCTGTTGCATTTTCCCATTAATAAATTTGTCTCGTCTAATTCAAACAGCAGCTTTGGTAATAAAGAGGTGATCTGAGGTGACATGAAGGCAGAAAATATCTTAACCAGATTATAACTGGAGAGTGACACGTTGCCAGCTGTTAGTGAACAAATTATTTCCGAAGGTGACAGCTTCTCCAACTTACCAAAGCCGACATCTAAAACCTTTAAATATATTTATCTTCTCAATCCCTCAACCTCAATTTGCTTGAGCCCAGCGAGACCAACAAGAGTCCCAAGAGCCAGTTTGTTTAGCGACAAAATGAAACAAAGAACAACAAAATGAGAACACAGAACCAGAGGAAGGTTCAGATGTTTGGAGGACTAAAGTGTTGACATTGTTGCTCATTTATGCTTAATAAACAGACTTTTTTTAGTTAATCAGAGCATTTTAACACTACTTTAATGGAAGGCTTTTATCTGAAGCAACATTAAGGACTTACATAAGAACTATTAAATATGTAAAACTGGAAAAGCTACAATTCTACCTTTTAAAATCCTGCAAACAACTCAGGGACTTTTTATTCTGCCTTTCTTCTTTCTGCAGGTCAAACAGACCAAGCTTTCATTTAGTGAATTACAGCCACGTGCTCATTAATATTATAGATAAAAAGCAAAATAAATGGTCAGAAAAATAGGTGGAACTAAGAATGGTTAGACTAAACCATCAATGGTCTTGTAAAGTAAAACTTTTTCTTATCCATTGTGCAAAAAACTTTAAAATAAATAAATAAATAAAAAAACTGGACAAATTTCAATTTCTGCTGACCTGTAGTGTGAACGCTGAATGATAATTTGTTAAATCAACAGTTCAGATTAAAACAAGCAGAATAGAAACTATTTTTTAATGGCTAAAAGCTAAACTGAGTAGTTTAAAAAGTTCAATTTAGTAAAACCATAGCTAAAAGCTACAGTTAATACAACTGCAGCTAAAAGCTAAAAGCAGCATAAGAAGACAAAAATAGAGAGTGCGCTGAAGTAGATTTCACAGACCAATATTTCTGAAAGAATTTAAAAGATCTCTTGGTAAATCAAGTCAAATAATTCAAAAAGGTCAAAAGTTCCAGTTACTAAAAGTCATAAGACACTATTCCTGATGAAGCCGAACATTTTGATATGAAAATGGTTAAAAAAAAAACAAAGTATTCAGGAGTTTGAGTCTGAAAATCTCTAACTTCTGACTCCGAATTCACACAATAACAGTCGAGTTGCTGTCGTAACAACTTGGCACAAAAGAACAAAACCCCCAAAAAGACAGATGCACAATCTGCTGCATAGACAGAACACATGTTTAAATTTACAACGTATTGTAAAAACAGCATTACTCATGGTCTTAAGCTTCACACTGGAGTTTGCACAAACAAGATAGCAGCTATAAAACAGCTTTAGAAGGCAAATAAACCAATAAAAAACTGAGCTTTCTTCATGATTTGTAGACAGAATGTGCATCAAAAGACTGAAGTCAAACACAAATAGGAATCTCAGGCACAAAAAAAACTAAGTGATGCTGAAGCAGCACCCTGAGGATCATCAACACCAGTCAAAACACCTGTCTCACACAATTATTTTATTAATTTTCTTTAATCAGCAGAGCCCACCTGCTTTCAGCTCCATCTTCACACTTCCATAATATCAAAAAACAAAAAGATTCAGCCTCATCCCCCGTCCTCAGACAGCTTGCTGAGACATCTGAGAGCTAGAAGGAGCTCGGTGTGATCAGAAGGGAGGTTTTACATGTGTAGAGCTTACGCTGTTTCTGTCACGAGTCCTGTCATGAAACGACACAGACATCAAAGATGACACTGCGTTTGTGAAAGGCAGGAAATGGGTGGGGGAAGGAGGATCATGTAACATGTAAATAGGTTGTCAGTCTGTTCCTCCGTGCTTCCAAATCCATAATCTTCAATCGCAGCAATTAAAATTAATGAGAACCTTTATGTGTTGCGCGGTTGTGGAGTTTCCTGCGTGCGTGTAACCCGATTTCACTCAACCTGCACGACAAAGAGATGCACAAAGGAGGACAAGTCAAAACCTGATCTTAGTTTTGACAGAGGCAGCAGAGGTGAGGTGATCAGCTGCACAGTACCCTGCTGCTGCACAGTACCCTGCTGCTGCAGGGCGTCTTGGTTAAATTGGTCATATTAACCCCCATGTAAAGCAGCACGGGCCTCTGATCATGTGAAGAGGTGAATCTCCTTTAATACCTGCCGAGATAAGACTGAGCCCCTCCTGATCCCTGCGTTTCCTCTCTCCGTAACATCCCTCGGGGCTCAGCCTGTTGCAGCACGTCTGACATCTGCAGGAAGCAGCGGATGTGCAGGAGGTGGTCTGGGTGAGGGGGTCTCACGAGTCCACAGATGTCAGGGTCTAAGTCTGCAGTGTTACTACATCATCTGAAAATGTAGTCCTGCAGTAAGGCAAACCAAAATCTGACTCTACGTTCAGGGCAACATAAGAACACCTGTGACAGCAGACCTAAATGTATCTGCAGAGGAACAGCAGATCATTTAGATTTAAGCTGTGGGTTTTTTACTGAGGGGAATTCCACCGAGATGTCTTCTCAGAAGTGTAAAGTCTCTTTTTATGTTTTCCTTCCTCCCTAATTCTACACACAACTGGAAAATTGCACTTTTTAAATGTTTTTGTACCTGTGCAAAGTTAATTTATGGTTTATTTAAAAGTAAAGTTTATTTTTTCTTTAGTCCCTGGAGTGTTAGCCAGTCACGACCACAGAACAGGAAGTTAAAACAATACTGTTTCTAATAGAAAATAAAATGCAACATGTTGCAAAACAGTTTCACTCAAAGTAAACTAAAACTAAACATTATGATGCGCATTCATGAGATTTCTGTTTTCCAGACACAGTAATAAAAAAGAAAGGAGTTTCCTTTTTCCCATAAAATAAAATATATTTAAGGTATTTTAACAGGTGCATGTTTTCCCAGATCCTGTTGGCAGTTTTTAAAAAGAGACAAACTATAAATATACACACTTATCAGAAGATATATTGATTATAGCTAATTAGATTGAACTGTAATCGGGGCTGAGGTAGCTGTTGACGCTGTTGGAGTCATCTCTGTCTGTCAGCAAAATATCTGAAACCATCTGGAGTCACCTCAGTTCAATTTGGACACCACAGCTAATCCACCTTAAACACAAAAATGGCAATGCCTCAGGTAATTTTACAGACATTGGGCTAAAATCTGGTGTGGTAGTAGCTGACAGTCATTTATAACACATACTCTAAACACTAAACGATAATCCCTCATCACCCAATAAATAACGTTTTAAAAGTTTGACCAAAATGGCTGCAACTTTGTCATTTCTCATCATAAGATTATCTTCTGGCATGAAAAGTGGCGGGCGATATGCATTCCTTCAAGGAATACTAGGCCTTTATTGTATCTTTTTGATGCTCCAAAGGGCTAAACAGTATTTAAACATTAGTTTTGCTATAATATGTGGCGTTCTACTGAATGAGTGACTTGGTTTAAGGGTTCAGTTTGCTCAAGCTCTACATCTCAGCGTGGGGTAATGCAGGATTTTGTGAAACGCCAGGCACCATGTTAGCATTCCCTTTATAAAGATCTGATCCGTGTTGAAATCTTAAATCTTTAATGGCCCCCCCTCCCCTCTCCAATCATGTTTCCAGTCAATGTGACAAGGCTGTTTGGATATTGTGCAACTGCTCTGCAGCAGCTTGAAGCTAATGTGATCAAACACACCACACAGCAACCTGCTCGGGAGGTGCAGTGCCAAGGGATGGAAGGGTGTGAGGGTTGATCCGGGGAGGGAGGGAGCAGTCAGGAGGAGGTTTGCGTGTCTGATGCTGCCAGGTGTCTGTTTCCATCCCAAACCCAAACGCAGCAGCTGCCTGTACCCACAACAGGCCGGGAGGCACCCTGGATGACAATAAGACATCATCTGAAAACGCTACAATTACTCCCCTGTCATCCCGCTGAGCCTCTCGGTTAATTACGCAAACCATTTCATTCAAGATGGCGTGCTTGGCTGCGAGCCCAGAAACCATTCCTGTATCTGCATCTGTCGGCTCCGTGAACAGGTTAATCAGGGTTAGTTAAGAGTTAATCCAGGTGGTTTAGATTAGGGGAACATGTTGGATCCACGCCAGCGGAACATGCTTCTCTCCAACATGCCCGGGTGGGGCTTTTTCACTCCCACCACATCCTGTTTGTCTTCCTCCCCTGCATGTCTTTCAGTACTCCAGCTGAGCAATTATCCCGCTCCAGTCCTGTAAATGTAAAGCTTCTGATGAGAGGCACGTCAGAACCTGCCTCTGGACCGCTTTAAAAGCCACGTGTTGCTTTTCCTCCTCTTCGGCGGTCACTCATCTCTCCGTTTACGCCGTCACAAGCTGTTCTGCAACACATGCGTTAGGTCGAGCGGTTCATTAGAGAAGCAGCAAACACCACATCCACACGGAAATTAGCTGATATGTCCAGCTACTGATCTGTCTTTGTCATCGTGAATTTTGGTTTTTGCAACCTTTATACTTTTCAAATTTTTTAACTTTATTTACAAATATTTTACTCAAAGAATTACACTGACATCTCCTCAGAAACATTGTTCACTTTCTTTAATCTCCTTATAGGTTTTAGCTACCGTTCTGCTACTCTTAGCTTTTAGCTAGCCTTTTGCTACATTTACCTAGCATTTGGCTTCTTTTAGCTTTAACAACTCAGGTCCAGCTTCTTCAGCAGATTTCTAGTCATTCAAGGTTCACAGAAAACTGAATTTCTCAAGTTACGTTTTACTGAAACGCAGGTAATTTAAAGAGTTTTATCTTTGCCAGTGTAAGATTTTTTATTTGTTGTTCAAACTGCATCAATTAAACTTTAAGAAATTAGTTGAGATTTTGAAAACGTTTGGTTTTCATGCAAACACGACACCATGAAGTCACCCTGTTACACTTTCCACTCGAATGCTTTCATTCCCGTAGGATGAAGCCTGTGACTGACAGTAAAGTTATAATTTACCCAGCTTTTTATTTACCACAAACAACATGAATGATGGGGGGGGGGGGTTTCTGCAATGTTCCACTCGTTCCTTAGGGCTTGAAAAGCAGGAACATCCCAAATCTGTGCCTTCAGCAAACTGGGCCATCAGACTCTGCTCCGGTAAATTCAAACTTCAGCTGGAAAGTTGTATTTTGGTCCCCGTGTTTGACACAGTTCAACTGTTTAACTCTTCCTTATTAGAATAAATCGTACTTTCAGCCATCTGCAGCAGCAGGAGTCCTTTGTTGGCTTTGTTTAGGCGGAAGCGCAGGAACAGACAAACAACCTGCATGATGTGTCAGTCAGATATGGAGCATCTTTACCCCAGAGACGGAAAAAGGGAAAACAATGATTCACAGCTACATTTAAGAATCTAGATCACACCCACCCACCAAAAATAAATGCTCCTCCTTTGACTGACAGTAGAAATACTGTAAAATATTTCAATTTATTTCATATGAATTTAACTTGCATTTGCTGGCAGACTTTATTTGCCATATTCGATTGTTTTTAATGACAAAAGCCTTCTTAATTTGGGGGGTAAAACATAGTTTAGCTGCAGATTAAAACATTTTTGACCATTTTTTGCAACAAAAATCAAACTGCAGCATTTTGAAAAAACAAAATATCAAAAAACTGTACATCAAATCCAAAAGCTACAGTTTCTAAATTAGCATAAATAAATGATGGAATGTAAAACTGTGTTTGTGCATCATCATAGCCTGATCTGTAACTTGTATATTTTAAATGAAATATGCAGAAGTCTGTGAATTTGTTTCCCTCACATTTAAGGACTAGGAGAACTTTGCACAAGTTTGATGTCAGCTTCCGTGTTTGTGGACAGGTTCGTGAATGCGTCACCTGTGAAGCTGCTGAATGAGCGTCCTGTTAATCCGCTGAGGTGTTTCAGAGCCTCGTAAACAAACAGCCCAGGAGGTGGATCTCATTATGAGCCATAAAGAAACACTGGCTGCTTTTACAGGGAGCCGGAGTGTGGGCGACCGGAGAGGGGGCATTTCCGACACCACCGCCACCAACCTCCCACACAGCTCCGGGTCACGCAGACCCCCCACTTTCAAAACCGCAGAGCCACGCTGAACAGTAAACAGAAAAACAAAGAAATTTGCCAGGACATTTTTGAAACCACTCCAGAGAGAGAGGCAGCCCACGAAATTCACTCAGTCACACCGATTCATTCAGATCAGCGAAGTTTCCCCCCCCAGGAAGAGGAAACACTGAAAGGTGAAACTGCTCCGAAAGTTTTCAATCAGGAGGCAGAAAAACATTTAAGTTATTGCAGTGTGAAGTTAATTATTGGAGACACTTAAGTTACTCCAAAAGCTCTGAACCAGGAATATGTTCCCACGAATTGTTTTATTTTAACCATTTTTAAGTTTCTAAATAACAGTGGGTTTATGGGATTTGTAAAACGCCAAGTGGGCAGTCTTAAAATGATGTCCAGACTTCAAATTAAATAAAAAACATGAATGCTGATTGCATACTTTTGCCATTATTATTATTACAAGGGATACAATATGGCTGTGTCCATAAAACAGCAGCCAAAAGTGGATAAAATAAAGTTAAGTTATTGTAAAGATGGTTTATTTTATCATAATCGTCATTAATTTGTTTAACAGCTGATTTGTTGTAGTTCAGCACAACTATCTGCAGCTTTTATTTATGGGTCAGGAAGTGAAATCTTGTGAACCGATGCAGTAAACCAACTCGAAAACAAACAAAATGACTAATGTGACTATTAACAAAAATCCTGTTTAATCTCTGATTAATGAAACCCTAAAGATGGACAACCAGCTCAAAAACACAGCGATAAATTAGCAAACAATGTCAAAGAGAAGGTGCTCAACTTGATTGTTTTCCAAGAATAAAAAACAAATAAATTAAAAACATTAACTTAAATAAACCAACAGCAGCTAGTGAAGTTCCAGTAGGATGAATAAATCAAACTAAAACCCCAGCTAAGCCTAAAACTAGTCCAATTTAACTATTTGAACCAGATTATCCCAAATATCTTTGTGTGGTTCAACAACATCCATTACTGAGCAAGTACACACCAAGATCCCCCTGCCAGAAAATGTGTGATTATTCAAAAAGAAAAATAACTTAATAGCAGCAATAAAAGACACCTTGCAACCCCAAACAGGATGGATCCCACAGAGGCAAAATAAACCCCAAAGTACTGCAACTAGTTGTGTCACTTAAAGGCTCTCTGTGCAGCAAAGTTTTAAAACAAAAGGTCTGTAGTGCAGAAACAGTAGAAGAACAGAAGCAGCTCATTTGCATCTTGTGGAAACACTGTGTGTGATATTTAAATGGAAATGTCAATATCACCCTGCTGACTTTCACAAACTAATAAGTATATTTACTGAGGCGTTATCACACAGATTAACTGCATGTTTTACACTTTAAAGAGTGTTTATCGCAACAAGTCCGCCAACAAACACAGGTAAACACAGGTGTTGTCAATCACGTTAATTAAGGCTCTGAAGCTTCAATCGTCGTAAAATGTGTGGAAAATGGTTGAAAACCAGCAAACATTCATGCTAACACGATCAGCAGCTTACCTGCACGGTGTGGAGAGGTGGTTCCCAGCTTCCCACGGATTAAGTTGTCAACAAATAAATGAATAAATCCATAAAATAACTTGAAGAGCACCTGTGTGGCTCTCATGTGACGTCACGATGATGAAAGCACCAACTGCTCGTCGAAATATCACCAAACTCATCTACGACTTTCATAACTGCACCTGCAAAGGGGCTAGCTTTAAAATTAATTAAAAAAAAAAAATTATCAGCTTCCTCATTTTACCGTGGATTTCTAACGGTCAGGTGTGGCGCATGCGCAGCAGCAGCCAATATATCTTCACCGCGTTCCCTTAAAGGAGTATTTCAGACGTTTTGACACGGGGTTCCAGTGGAAACATTGGGAACATCCACCAGATAGCCTCGGTTTTCAGAAACTGAGCACTAAAGAGCCAACAGATTGTCCAGAAGCAGCTAAGACTTAAAACAGGTTAAAAGTTAAGGGTTAACCTAAAAAAAAAAACCTAAAAGTTAAAGGTTTATAAAATCAGAATTATGTTTTCCTACAGGAAATGACACCATGCTGCACCGGAAGTGCTACAGCTTCCTTTTTTTTTTTGCACTTGTAAATAATAAAATCCATCTAAATAAGAATGTGACACAAAATTGATGTCAGCTTAAAAGGCTTATAAAATAGTGAACCACTATGAAACTTTGGAGCTTGGAGCTGTTTCAACACTGCACTTTAGCTGAGTTTCAATTAGCCGTTAGCTTGTCAGACCTGTCCAAACTGAGGCCTTTTCCACAAAACACCACCTGTATGTTTTCTTTAAATGTGGTGGATTTTTTGTTGTTGTTAATCCTTTCATAGCGCCAGCACTGAAGGAACTAAAAACAAAAGTGGTTTTAGGTTTTATCTTTAACTTTGCATGAAATTCAAAAAGATCTGGAGCTATGAATAGGTTTGAGCTGCCATGAGAGACTGCCTGTGACCCAAAGGTTGCTGGTTTGTTTCCCTGTGAGTACTCTCCTGCAGCTGAGGTGCCTTTTGGCAAGGCATCGGCTCCACAGCGGAGGGCAGGAACTGTAGCTGCGTCTCTCAAATGAGTGCTTGTACGGTTTGCAGAAACTAAATTTCTGTGTAAAAACTCGAATGGACTAGCCCAGTAAAAGCTAAAACTATATGAATGGATTCATAAAATTAAAAAAAGTGTATCTTTATTAGTAGAACTATGATTAAGTAAACATTTAGATAAATTTTACATTAAAATGGACACTTTGTTTCTAAGAAAACGCTTATAAACCAAGTGAAGTTGCATAACGCCCACCATATTTCATGCCAGAGTTTTAAACAAAAATGTCACTTGATCTGTTAGCCCCCAGAGGACATGTTGTGGATGACTCTCAGCTACTACCACACCAAACTTTGGCAAAATATTTGTAACATTGACCAAGCTGTAGACGTGTTTTGTGTCTGCTAAGGTTGATTACCTGAGACGGCCATCTTCATTTAGGCTGAATCCAGTTGTAGGCATGCATCAAATAAATAAAATCCATCGAATGGTTCATGAGATATTCTGCTAACACACATATGCATTTACATGGTCACCCCCTTTTCATGGCTTTAGGTGAAATCTGTGTGAAATCATTTCTAACTGCAAAGGTTTCAGCTTTAAAGATATAAGTAAATTTAACCTATATCTATTTCAGAGGTTTCACCAATTATTAGAAAGCCCATTTTTCTCAAACAACAAAAAGAATCAGGGAAATAAAAGTCAGCACCAAGAATTTTTGGTAAAATATATATTTTTTTTATTTATTTCTTCATACAAAGAAATATTATGAATGTTCTTTACTGAATCATCTGGAAACATCTGTTCCATTTTGCTTTGTGTAAAATTAATTCCTTTGATGTACATACCACAAAATACTTGATTTTCATGTCTTTCTCCTTTTCTCACATACAGATCTGCTAAGTCTAAATACATATTATATGCAGATAAGAAACATTTTCAAACAGTTTTTAGATTTCAAAAGAGGTTGAATAAAACTCAACCATAACCAATGCAGCAAAATGGAGTTCGCCCATGACTGCAAAGGTTTTTTTTTTGTTTTAGATATCCTTAGATTGAATGCAGTACTCCTTTAAGCTTTTTAGGAAAACGACTTTCCTTCCAGAATGTGACAGTTTGTTATGAGAAGTCATTAATAAATGCTTTTTTTTTAATATACTCAAACATTGCACTAAGGAGAGAGGAGGGGGATGAAGGCGTTCTCCACACAGATTCTCGTCACTCAGGTAGAGTGAAAGTAAAAGCACTAAAAACAAACAAAAACTACAGTGTAACAGCCTCCATCTCCTCGGCTAACAGCTGTTGGTTTGTGGTGGCCGGTTTCAACTGGAAAACAAGGGAAAGACGTTGGCTAATTGTGTTGGTTAAAGGGATCGTTTGGGGATTCTGAAGTGGGGTTCTGTGGAGAGGTTATGAACAATATCTTAACTGTTCTTGAATAGATCGACTTCAATTTGGATTAAAAAATAAATAAAAAATTAGGGCTGACAGGAAAGATGAGCTAATGGCGACCAAAGTGGCCATCTGAAAATGACTCCAAGCTCCAAAAATCTCATAGTGGTTGTTGCAAACGCAGTTTTATAAACCTGTGTATTAGTACAGAGCGATACTAGTGTTAAAGGTACTGATTGTAAAGTTTCAAAGTAAACAAAAAAAGGTTATCTTAAACTATATGAAATGATGTAGTTTGAAAAGGTTACTACAGTAGTTTTCCAGATATCTTGATATGGAATGAGTCACATGACTGGCCTATAAGCTGGCTGTAGTCTGTAAACAAATATGGAGGAATCTGACAAACGTAGAATCAAGACTACGCCATCTTGGATATCTGCAGCTTGGAGTCATATTTTAAAATCGTCTAAAAGAATAATGGTGTAAAGGTTTATAAAAAAAAGCATTTGAATGAACCGATATGGAATTTCTGAATTTGGAGTGGGTTTAAGAGGCAGCAACCCACTTTGGACTTGGCCACATTTGGAGTAACCATTAGCTGGTCAACCCTGTCAAACTTTAACTCCATCTACAACAGGAAGTACATCAATTGTTCATAACCGTTCCACAGAACCCCACTTGAAAATGTCCAAACCTCCCCTTCAAAGAGGCACAACTTTAAAACCGATCTCTGTTAGCATAGCTTGAGTACATTCAGTCTGGGCTCTACATAAAAACCATAAAACCCTTCTCTGGATGTTGATGATCCCTTCCCATTATGCCAGCACTTACATAATGGCCACCACGCTAAGCGTGCATAGCATAGTTTTGCACAGAATATCATACTGTAACATGGATTCCACCCACTGCAAAGACATCACATGAAAGACTGATAACCGCACACCTTCTCCCTCTTGCATATCAAGAATTCAAGTAGAAAGAGAAAAGCTAAGGGGCAATGCAGGGGGAAAGCACAAACAGAAACTAAATAGTGTGAAACATATCAACCGAAAATACTTTTTTTGGCAACGAGATGAGATTTAGGATCTGTTGTGGGAAGGTGAAATGAGAGGATGACGAGGGTGGATAAGGCATAAAGTAAATAGGCCGTGCATGATGGCTCATGAGATATTCTGATGACACCAGAGGTTAGAGACTCTAGCCTGAGATCATTCCTGCTTCATGAAAACTGTTCGTGTTCTTTTGATCTCTTTAGTTTGGGATCAAAGAGGAAGCCTGGTGGACGTCTTCTGTTTGAAATAGTGCCATTTCACTGAGGCAAAACCATTTTGTCATCTCTTCTATCTTTATGCCAGATGCCCAGCAGATATGCCTCTGCAGCCTCACGCAAAGGTTTCCCATCTCCAGGAACCCTTCCCGACCCGCTGAAATCCAGCTTTCCTCTCCTCAACAAATCAAATATCTCTCAAGGAAATTTGATTGAGACTTTGTGTGACCTTTGAACTGAGCAGATAGGGCAAGAGTTTGGCTCTGAGCCAGCACGGCTTCTAATGTGGGGGTTGGGAAGAGTTAGAAAGCGGGAGCTCGATCGATCTGCCAGTTACCTTTTACCCGATTAGCATAATGTTAACATGGAGCCTGATGTGGTCCGAGATGGGATTTACCGTTTGATGGATGGGTCGTTCATTAGAGCAGGCAGCGGGAGCGCCGAGAATGAAAGGGCAGCTGTATACTTTAAGCATGAGTGACACAATGAGTATCAATTAGGCTTATTGATCAAGCAGTTATTGAGTGGAATGGGACATGAGACCAATGCCAGCGCACAAAAACCGGATTGCAGAAATGAAGCGAAACACTAAATGTGAGGATGAAGGTAACGATGGAACTACAAGATGCACATGGATCCGTGTTCTCCACTTCTCTGTGAGCACTCTGTACCCGTAATATGCTGCTTCTCTATTATCTGGCCCAGTTTAAAAGGCAGCATTTGCTGAGTTTCTAGGACCACAAGAGTGGAGAAAACAAACAAGCAAAAAAAAAAAAAAAACTAAGATGAGGAATGTTAAAAACAACATGTGTGTCAGATGTTATGCACAAATCTGGTTAGGCAGCTTAGTGAATTAATTGCTTAGAAATAAAAATAAATTATTATAAAATAGATTTCTGTACATTTTACATATATATAGCAATATTTCCACTTCCTGCCAATGAATTACAAAGAAAAAAAAAAAAAAGAAAGAAAAGAATGTTTTTCACAAATTCTACTTCAATCCCAACCAAAGTGATGTCCGGTCATCTGGTAGAACTTCATGTTGAAGGGTCTGTAGAAGTCCCGTAGCCTCTGCACCACCTCAGGATCAATGTTCGGGTGGGTGCGCCCTTTGGTTTTCCCCAGGCAGTGGGGCTTGCTGCTGCCCTCTGCTTTCTTGAGGCACGGGAATCCCTTAGTCTGGTTGAAGTAAAAGTGTTTGTCTGTGATGATCCTCTTGAGGCCCAGGAAGTCCTGGACCCGGCCCAGCTCTCCGGCCGGGTCGCTGATCAAACGCTCGCCGCTCACGAAGAGGATCTGCTCCATGGGGAAGTACTGCAGCCAGTTGTCCAGGTGTTTGGCGTAGATGCCGATCTGGATGGCGCTCCATGAGGTGTCGATGAGACCCGTAGTCCTGTTTTTGAAGGTGAGGCTCTCAAAAGAGGGAATATCAGGCTTCTTAGATAGAGTCTGCGTGTAGTCTGAGATAGCTCGAGTGACCGGGTCCCTCACTACGACGATTAGTTTGGTGTCCCGGGACATGGCGGAGATCCTCGCTGGAGCTTCTCTGGTCACAAAGTAGCTGGGGGTTTTCTCCATGGTGATCTGGCCCTCCAGGGTCTTTGGCATCAGATCCCTGAAGGGGGGAAAAAAAGGAAGAAAGAGGACACAGAAAGAGGATTAGGAGAGGTAAAATCAGAGAAAAGTCTTGCATAATGTAATCAAGTTGATGGAGTGTATGTCATTCTGCAATCAATGACTCACTGAGCCTGTTTGGACTTATTATAGGGCTGTAAAGCTATTAGCGCAGGCAGCTCTCCAACACCAACAAGCTCAGTCACTCATAGACAGCTCACTTCTGACAAAACACAGAAAAACTTCATGTACAGTGCAATCAAACTCAACAAAGCCTTAATTTAACCATATTAGGGATTAAGAGCCAAGTTTCCTCACCTTACCCTTAATCCTTTACCTTCTCAAAGATTGTTACCGTTACTTTCTTGGCATGTTTATTGTAAATAATTCTGAATGAATGTGTAAATGTCACAGTTTGATTTTTCTCTGCTGTGTTCCCCTTTCCCCCCCAACCCTCACTACTGAATGTTAGGTTCAACAACACTCAATCCGCTTTGCAGACTCAGATCTGGAGCCAGCCAAATATGGACACACACACACATAAAAACACTCTTAAAGAAGATAAAGCTTGTTACAGGAATTAAAAAAAAAATAGGAAAAGGCTGACTGATGGTGGTGGTCCTTTTACACACATGCAGACAGAACCAAGTGGTACTTGAGAGCAACTGCTTTTGAAGGAAAAGTGCTTTCTCAGCATTAGATTTCAGAATTGGTGGCAAACCGTAGAGGCTAATTTATGGTGAAGGCGATAAAAGCGGTCTGACTGACATCGGGAGGGGTATCACCTTTCCCACTCTGGCACCAGCACCAGGAAGAAGCCCAGCCAGCGTGATCTACATGGGATCAAAAGTATTTCTGGCTCTCAGAGCAGAGAAGTGCCTCAAATTATAGACTAAAAAGACCATTACATGAAAGATGCTGCACATGAACTGCAGCCCAGAACAGAAACCTAAAATTGAACCAGATATCAATCAGACTTCAGGCTTCCTAAAGCAAAGTTAATGTAATCCGAGGAAAACAGCAGGTAATTGTCAGCAGAATTCACAACAAGCCAGCGAGCATCATTTGCTCTGCTCTGTTGCCTCACTAGTTGTCTGATCCATATAAAAAAGGCTACTTCAGTCAGTATTCAGACCTGATTCAGACGCTCAAAAAATTAAAAAAATTAAAATAAAAGGCGTGGACCAACAAACAAACGGAAAAGACGAAGGCAGGGAGAGAGAACGGAGCATTGATCTATCAGGGTGAACTCACTCTAACAGATAAGATTTCTGTTGCACCCTGAAGCCTCTCTTCGTAGCTTGATACGACATTCAGATCTGTTGTGATCAAAGTGTTTACAAACTGAAAGCTCAAAGATGGACACTTCCTGTGCACCCGGTAACCTGAAATTGTTCCCAGGAGATTCGCCTGCTTCTCTGAAAAAAAAAGCAGTAAAAGCTGGAATCTAGTTCATGTCCATCTAGCTCATGGCTAATTCATGGAACATCGGCTCTCTGGAAATGCACGTATCCACGTGCAGGAACCTCCTTATAAAGAGAGGGAAAAGAGAACGCATCCAAGGTAACGTTAGGTAACCAATAAAACGTTTTATGGAAATGGTGTTGGCAGATTTGTGTAATCCTCGCACAGCGCCAGTGATCTAATTATGATAACATCAAGTTGATTGCTGACACATCGGAGGGATGAATGGAGCAAACAGAGGGAATGCGATTCTGTTCCCAGAAGCTCATTAATAGCCCATTGAAATCAAAACAGATCCTGCATGTGGTTTTATCCAGGAGCATGACAGATCTGGCAAACCATTCCTGGAGACAAAAATTAAAAAAAAAAAAAAAAAGCAAACACGTGTACACTATCAAAAAAAGACGTGACACAACCTTAAACTGTTAATACAAGGTGTTCAAACCAAACACGCTTGACTCATATTGTATGCTATTTGTCTTTCTCTTGATGCACAATGGTGATTTTGCCTGTGAGCTTTTTGTCAGTGTCTATGACCGAAAGGAGAAGGCAAATGGCTCCCCATATAATCCGATTTCAACACGACAATGCAGCGTGGAGATAGGGTGGAGGCCTCAGATACAATGTGCATAGTGACAGATTATGCTGATCCAAGCTTGGGGAATGATTCTTTTTTTAAAAAAAAAAAAAAAGAAAACATCTAGTGTTGGGGGTTGCAGAAGCATAAAACACGGGGACGGTCTGACAGCAAGGGAGAAAGAAAAGTGGTGAGGAAACTCTTAAAAAGCGCCAAATCGTCAAGAAAAGAACCCCCTCAAATAAAAACTCTCCACCCCTGACTTAGCCCACTCTTGCTGCCAAAGAAGCCTAAAAAGGGGAGAAGAAGGGGGAATTTCAGTAGCTCTTGGAGAAACAATGACTATTATGTTCCTTTTTGATTTATGAGGTGCTGCTTTTAAAGATTCCGTCAGCAAACAGGCAATTCTGTGACACCGGGCTCCTCTTTCTTCCTGCTTTTCTTTCAAAGTGGACCATTGTCCCTGAGCGGAGGGGTGAACGGGGCAGTGGTCGGGGCAGAGGGGCGGGGATGGGGGTAGGGTAAAGAAGGGGCAGATAGTGGAGGAGGAAAAAAAAGGGGGGGGGGGGAGAGTTCATTGCTCAGATGAGTGGAGCACTTCTCCATCCTTCAACCTCAAGAGAGAAGCCTTTTGGAGAGCTCTTAAGTGAAGCGTGTGCCAAAATTACCCTGCAAACAGCACCCTGTTCCTCTTAGATAACAACGACTAACTCCACAGGGTCCGACTGTCTAGTCTGGGAAAAAAACAAAACAATAACTAATATCAGCACACAAAGCACCTTCTTTGCCTCCATTTGCTTTAAGTACATCTTCGTCCACTGAGAATATTTCCAAGCTGAAAGTCGAAAGCAGTGATAAGACAAACAGCAGAGGCATCAAACCTGGGCCGGCAGAGTCGCCCTTTGGCCCGTGTTTTAAAGAGTCCTCATCCCTGTCGGAGCTAAATGGGAGGCAGGAAACGGGTTATTTCTGTCTGATGCCTCTGCCTCCCTCCTGTCACGTTTGATTTGATGATAACGGGCTGCCACCCAGCTGCCTGTGTCACAGCATTGCTGACAAAATAACTAGTTTGCTCGCAGACAAAAGCAAAAAAGCCATTTGTCGATTTTTCTGTTTGATACAAAAGGTTTTCAATTGTCTCACGTGTCTGAATGTCGAAAAGCATTTGAATCTCAAATGAGGGTTAGTGTATTTAAATGCAGACAAATCAGGGGACATTTTGTATCTGGCAGCAAAGACAGGGTGTGGTAGTTATGTTCTGGGCATTTAAGGCTGGTGTTGTTTCCAAGGATTGAAGACCCTGGAGTGAATGTTTTCTCCCAGCGGGAGGTAACAACAACGTACACTGAAGAGTGAGCAGAGTCAGAATAAAACAGCACAAGAAAAGCTAAATAAATCCAACAAGACTTTACTGTACGTGCTGGAAAGCCTGGGTTTAGTTTACACACAGCCTCCATTCTACCCTCTGATCTCTGGAGTTCACTCGACCTCTCGCAATCAGGGTTTGAAGTCCGACAGCAAAGTGACACTTCACAAGTGGGAAGAAAGAGGGAGAGGAAATTAGGATAAAAACACTGAAAGGCACTCTTTCTTCTTCAAGGGCCTCTTAACCGAGCCCTTCTCATGAAGCGACGTTGCCAACGTTTAGGCATTTTCAGGAAATACAAAGAAAAGAGCTTCAAGATCCTTATTAGCCAATAAGGAGTGATCACCAGTTGTTCACTCAGTCAAACTTATCCTGAATTACCCCCCAACACAGGAGATGACGAGCAACTGAGAATGATGTGCAAACAAAACCAAAGTTTATTAGTTTTTACAGATTACGATGACTTTTTGGTGTTCTAGACATGATCCGAAATGAGATTCGGACATACTTTTGGTTTTATTTTAAAACAGAATTGTAAACTATTGTCACTCTAGTGGCCAAAACATCATCACATTGCTTAATAATCATTATTTATCAACATAATAGTATAAAACTACTGAATAAATATTTAGAGTCAGAGTCAACATGTGGTTTTATTTATATTTATTTATAATTCTAAAGTAATTGTGCTCATTTTACTCCTTTTTTGCTGTTCTTGTTGTAAAGTAACAATGAGATGTTTTTAAGTGATTATCTGGTTATTAGCCTCCTTAGCAAGCTTGCAATAGTTGGTTGTTTATTTCACTTGGTGACATGCTAACTCTTGTAGCCTGTTCCAAACGTTTGCTTTTAAAATACAGTTTAATGAGTTTTTTGTTGCTTTTCCAGTAGAAAGTGCATGACTGACTGGGGTATCCCCCAAAAACAAACGGTCTCTGGTATCTTGAGTCAATTAAAACGTAGGAACAATATAAGAAAAAACTCATTTCGACACTGTGGTATACCTTGAACCAGTAATCAGTTCGTGTCTAGTTGAGACAATGATATTGTGGCTGAAAGGCAGAAAATTGTCCTCACTTCTGCATCCCTTTAAACACAACACACACTTTATGGACTACTAAGGGAGGCAGGCCTCTGTCAGCTCACTAAATATCTTCAAAGTCACATCTAAGCTCCTACAGAAGCCAGACGTTTTAAAATACGCTCCAACCTGGCTGAAGTCTGACATTGCTTCCAACCACAGAGCACTGTTTTGGCTGTAAATTGAAAGAATAAAGAGGGATGGTTTACGGCGCGGTCATCTGGGTCGATCCGACACAGACAAGGAGAGAAGAGCGCTCGCTTTCAAGCACTTGAAGTGAAGTCCAGGTGTTAGTATGTGGCCACTCAGGGCTTTCTGACAGTTCATTTCCTGGCTGAGAAGAGCCAGAGCTCCCTCCTTACATCTGAGATCTTGCAGGAGTGTGAGCTAAAAGACAGGGGGTCCACGCGTCCATGGATGTGTGCCATTAGTTTTGTTCTGACGTGTCTTTGGATGCAAAAAGAAAGTCGTGCATACCTCCACGCTTGCCATTTAATACGTCTCTGTTTGAGTGGATATTTAGCACCTGCGTGCGCTGCTGCAGCCACATCAAGTTGATCAGACTGAGGTTTCAAATTTACAGGCTTCACTGAGTAAAGGTGTCACTGGAAACTGAGGAGAGTGGCTGAGCAGAAGCCCCTCCAAATCATGTGTCTGCTAAAAGGATTAATAATTCAGACTGGACGAGTATCACACACTCGGAGTTGGACGGCGGGACAGAAAATATCATCCAGCTATGAGGAGAAGAGCCGCCTGACAGCTCGAGTCCTCCTCCGATTTCTTGTTGTCAAAAGTGCTTGTCAGTATGACTGGAGCTTCTGCAGACTATTTTCTGCTCTGGGCACTGATACAATTCTCCCAAAACAGGTAGCGTACGCTCTTTAGTTTCACAATGTGTCAACGATTTCTACAGAGAACTTTTTTTTTTTTCATAGGGGAGTAAAAGGAAGGGAGTAAAAGGAAATGGCTCTCAACTGTGCAACAACCCCCTGACTTTCTGACACTCCGACACCGAGGCTGGATTTGGAGTCCTGATCTGGTTGATGAATGAATCCCCCGGACCCCCTGAACACTGTCAAGATGTCAGCGCGGCATGGGAATCCGCTGACCCTCCAAGTAAACAAAACCGTTAAACTCGTCGTTTTCCCTCCGAAAACAGGGGAGTCGTAGTCTGATTTTTCTGGAGTGGAGCTTCTAACGGTCTGTGTGTGCAAGAGAGTGTGTAAGAGGAGGGAGCGTGAGTGACAGAGACAATCAATCAACAAGAAAAAAAGAAGGGGAGTCAGGACTTGCGGTAACAACACCATCCAGACTGGTTTGGGCTCAACCCAGCCATGGTTTTGGAGGCAACATCAGACATTAGTAAAAGAGAATAAATAAACAGAAAGCTAACCACCTCTGCTCTGTTACTGCACGTCCTGAAAATACTTAAATGAGGTCAAGACATTCCTCTCTTGACATTATCGCGGTTGCCTCGTGATGGGCAGCCCAAATTATTCAATTTTGTTCGCAACTATCATTTTTCCTGCTCAGAAAATGTCTTTTTAAGTATATCTGTTGCCATTTGGCACCTTGGTGAGAAGCAGAACGGGAATGTGTGGAGCCACAGGGATCTTTCGGGCCTGGAACCGCACCGGGGCTACGCAGCTATAGACGGCTGCCTGGAATTACTGAGTGTTAATAACCCCGCAGTGAAGCGAGGGAGCCCACCATGTGGCATAAATAAAACAGAGTTGGTGAAAGGGATGGCGGGGTGCAGAAAATAGCCACACCGCCTCCCATCCCCTGGTGAAGTGGGAAACAGCATTCCTGCACAACAGAAGCGTCTTTTCCTTTTAAAGATGTTGCTGCATTCTGCCTTAAACAAAGATGATTGATTGCACCGTGTTGGTGCCACTTTGTTTGACACGCGATCCAGAACGAGTCACTTGATGCCGCGGCAATCAGGCTCTATTAGTGATACGACCCAGAATTTGTTTAGCGCTGGTAATCCTCTCTAATCGCTGTGTTTGCTCAGCATGTTTGCCGATGGTGTTAGCCTGGAGCTAGCTGCACATTTCAGCGCTCCATCAGCATCAGGGTGGATGACAGCCGGTTTGCAATAAACTGATGAACCATGAAGGAATAAAAAAAAAGAAGTGGAGGAAAAACAATAAGGGCGTAGGAGAACAGGAAGCTGCGGGTGGAGACTGGTGCGTGGGTGAGGGTGAGCATTTTGTGTGGGCAGAATCAGCCATTCTGACTGATTTCCTGACACTTGACATGCACCAGGAGGCCTCCTTGATCTATCTACAGTGAAGATGAATAAAAGATGAAACAGACTCGAGATGAACATGCACGCCACCCCACACATACACACACACACTCCCGAGACGCATGGAGACAGAGGCAACAGAGGCAGCAAGTGAGCTGCTTTGCATCCTGTTTGAATTTGCTGTCAGCCGTAACTGCCTGCACACCTTTTTGAAGACAGGTGAACTCGTACAGGGTGTATGACAGTGTGTGTGTGTGTGTGTGTGTGTATACAAGGGGATTTCCTCTCTAATGTATGTCACTCACTGAGCAGAAAACAATCTTCCTGTGTGTTGGGCTTATTATTTTCGCCTTCAACACGCAAACTGCAGCTGCAGGTTAATAATTCACACATTCCTAAAGACGATCTGACGGCCAACATATAATTAGTTACATCGAGTCAGGAAGTCGTCACGATGAACCCGATGTTTCCTGAGGCAGAGAGGGAGGAATTCCTTTTGTTAAGCCTATACTTTTCTTCAGGTTTGAGACAACTTGTTTGGTCCTAAAATGACTTAAAGCACCGAGAACAGCCCCCCCCCCACCTAAAAAAATCACTTTCCTTTGGTTACACTTAGCATTTAAAATTTGTTGGATTGTCTAAATTGTGATGTTTTGGTATTTAAAGCATGTTTGTTTCTATTTCTTTGTTATTTTTTGTAGTTTACTGTAAAGATCATTTCATTCATGTTAAATTTAATGACATTTTTGGATTGGTTGGTCCATTTTTTTATTATGTTTTTATAAATGTTGCTGTTGTATTTGGTTTAGTGTTTATTTTTTTGTTTTGTCCTCTAAATTGTGTTTTCATTTTGATTTGATCTTCTAAAATCACATTTTATTTTGTTTTTGTTGTTCTGTTCTGTCCGGTATTGTTGCCTGTTGACCATCTGGGCCACAAGAATTACATTTCCAACTTTTCTGGGACCAACAAAGGCACTGGGAAACATTTGTTTTTTACAATTTTAGTACAATGATTAACGTTTGCACTATTCTGTGGATTATTTAAGTCAGTGTTGGGGTCAGGATCCCACTTAAGGTCATTAAACATCAAGTTAGGGTCACAGGAAAATGATTAAAAATAACATTAAATGTAAAAAGATTGGGGATAGCACATTTTAAATATTCTTTAAAAAAATAATAATCAGAAATTAATAAAATAACATAACTTGAGGCTGTTTGCATTGCCATTCTGCCATTGTTTAATAAAGTTATTTGCAAAGTTTGTAACCTAAATGAGTCACATTTGGTATCAGGAGACAATCGATCTAAGTAATGAAGTCACCAAGAAGCTGCAGAGTTACTGGATTTTATTTTAATATACAAGTTATCTAATGAAACTAAAACAATTTATAGTTTGGTAAGTATTTATAAATGAAAAAAATAAAATTCTTGGTTTTATTGATCATAATGGAAACAATGGATATATAAATTTCTCATTTTGCAGGATTTGCTCAGTGAGGTTTCACATTCAAAGTCCTGTTTAATGTAAAGCAAATCTATCACTAAATATATAAACTGTTAAAGCAGCTTGCAGGTATAAACTTAAAAAATAAACTTAAAAAAAAAAAGAACTTTACCAGACCCTACATTTGTTTTGTTGTGTGACAGAAATAGACTATTTATAATATACATAGAACGTCATGCTCTTTAATGGAGTATGACTCATGCTTTGTGATTGAAATTAAAATAGACAATATAACAGAGGATGCATTTGGGAGGGATTAGCTGCAGGAATGAGTAGGTGGTCCGGAGTCAGATGCACCTCTTGCTGTTGTCTGGTTTCACAGGAGCAAGACAATGGCAGCAAAAACCAGCATCGTTCGTTAGTTAGAGTTCGAATTTAGTCACCACAGATCATTTTCCTTCATGTTTGGGAAAAGATTGTGACTCCTGATAAATATGACTTCTTTTTTTTTCTCATTTCCCCAAATCTCAGTCGGTGCAACATCTTTGTTTCCTCTTCTGGAAATGACCTACGCCTGTGGCTGAACTCCGGCTCCCGTCCCTCCACCCCTCGTATTTGCATGACTCTGGTTCTACATTTGCTTTCAGCAGCTCTGGCAAAGCAATCACTGCTGGTTGGCACAAAATGGATCCCTAACGTTTCCCCTGGAGAGGGAACGCCACCACCCATCCATCCCTCCTGCTTTAGGACATGTCTGACTGTTGCTGACATTTAGTCATACATCAAAGTTCTGCCGCTGAAACACGCCACAAGTGGCATTTACTAAGTGCAAACTAATTAACGATGCACGCACATCAACTCCTTCTCTGATTTGTTTAGCAGAAAACGTGAACGTTATTGATGACGTTAGATGTTGGTAGCTGGAGTTTCCAGGGCTGCCCGCTGATTGCAAACTTATAAATGAGACAAACTGGACGCGCTGCACAATAATTGGCTTCAAGTCTGGTGTGGCGAGGTTGTCTTAGCCGAAGCTGAAGTGTTTTTACAGCTCTTATGAGGGAACCCAACGGCACTTACATCTAAATGGAGAGAGTGACTAGTGTCGAGCAGCCAGGGCGGAGGGACGACTCGGGGCTTCTAATGAGCTCTGCTCTTTTACTGCCAGGCTAATGGAAACCTCGGGGGACCTCGGTTGTTGTGTGTGTGTGTGTGTGTGTGTGTGTGTGTGTGTGTGTGTGTGTGTGTGTGTGTGTGTGTGTGTGTGTGTGTGTGTGTCCTTTCTCCCACAGGCAGCAACACTCTCCGGCACTCTAATGGTTACCTCTGGGACTTTATACCTGGGGTGAGTGCAGCTTCACAGGTTTACTAAAATACTATTCTCCCCAGGAAAGCAGCGTCGACTCATCCAACTTCTTTAACGAGAGTAACGGTGAATAATTAACAAAACCAGATCAGGGTGTTCGTTTCCCCCCGCCAGGTGGACCTTTCTGATTGGCCGATGAGTGTTAATTTAGCAGCAACGAATGACCGTGACCTCCAGAGGGAGGATGTCTGGTTCTGCTCTCACATGTGTAACAAAATCCAAATTATCACCCTGTTAAAAAAAGGAACTAATTCCCACAATTCACAGAGGGAAGGCTTGTTTGTTTCTCTTTAAAATCGTCCCTTCTCCATTTTAAAACTACTAAATGCTCCGCTTTAGAGTTGCCAGATTTCATGGGATGCGAGTATGTTTTGAGGATGACTCTCAGCTACTACCACATCTAAATTTAGCTCAGTATTTGTAAAACTGACTGAGTTACAGCCGTTTTTGTGTTGCCTAATTTTCATTAGACGTGGCGACCATCTTGAATTTGACTGACTCCAAAAGTTAAATCAGTTGTAGATGTGCATCCGGCCGTCACTTTCTGCAGGTTTCCTTTAAATCCATCCAGTAGTTCAAAACATATTTTACTAAAATACAAACTTTGTCTTAGCTGCTTCACCTTTGGCAGCAGGCCATAAAAAGAACAAACAATGGGTCACTTTCCGGGAAAAAAAGGGGGTTTTCTGTTTACATCTTCAGTTCAGGAGTGTGTGAAACCTTGACGGCCACTTCCTGCCAGGCTCTTCTTTTATCCTCTGCTTCAGCGGGAGGTTCTTGTCACTGGACACCAACGGGAGCAGGGAGCGGCGCTGCCACGCCCCTCTCCACAGGTCTCTCCTTTCACTATTAACCGGCTGTAATGTGGGGATGAAAGCTGCCTTTTTTTTTTGTTTCTTCACCTCCCCGGGTCACTGTGTGTTCTTAAATAGGCCATGGCAGCTTAGGCAGCGGGGGTAAGAAGGGCCTCCGTCCTCTTCCGCTGACCAAAGGGGGGCACGATCAGCGAGGCCTGCAGCGTGACCCCGCCCAGGAATGAGCGCAACATGTGACACTATTCTTACTCATCGGCGGCACAAGTGCACAGCTGGAGAGTGGAAAACAGAATGAGCTGGAAAGAGAGGCACAGGGGTTTTTTGTGTCGTGGCTGAGGAGCTGAGGATGTGAACCTGCTGTCAGATATATGGTTGGACGGCCGGGCGCTCGGTTCCAGAGGAGTTCCGGGAATCAGGAACCAATCAGGAAGCTGAAGTGGTCAGGAGTTCATACACACTCATCAAAGCATGAATGTCTTATTAATTTGGGGCTTTTAGTGATTTATCTGAATTTTTCCAGAGCGGAGTGATTACACAACAAAGAGCTTCAGTGATTTTTATAAACAAAATCTGGGGCCAACAGTTTCAATTCATTATGGATTTCCTCTATTCCACACAAGGTCACAGATATACATACAGGACCTGCAGGATCTGCTGCCTGATCTTCCTGAGACGAGAACAACTCCGCTGAAACTGCAGGACTACAGCATGAATTTTATTGGTTTTTATGGCTGTTTATGGTCATAGCCCCACCTGTTTATCAGAGCTGTTTTCCCTTTATGAGCCCTCCGGATCCCTCAGGTTCTCTGGGAAAAAAGGTCGTCTGATTGTGGCTAAAGTTCGAGCTGAAAGCCACGACGAGGCGTCACCTGTCCAGGCTGGCTTTTACTGAAATCATTTACTCTGCTTTGGACTCCTAACTGAATTATACTTAAATGCAATTTAGTTCTACTTATTTTACTCAGTATTATTTATTTTTTCAGAACTTTTTTTTACTTTAAAACTTAAATTTTCTCCTCTTATAGAGTTTTGTTTTTACTAATCTTTAGATTTAAAAACATGTTTATATTTTTTTATTTAATTATCTACCTCAGGCATTTCCTCAGCTCCTTCAGTCCCCACATGTTAGTTACTGTTGTTTAATTCTTTTACAGCTTCTTGATGATTTAAATGATTCAGTGATTTTTTTTTTTAATTTTTTTGTTTGGTTGTTTTTGCTTTAATTTTAAGTTTTGTTTTGATCTGCTGTAAAGCAGTTTGTGTATGAAAGGTTCTTTATAAAGTTTGATTGATGCTACCATTTGGTTAAACATCCCAGCACCCCACAGTATGCTGCTACCACCACCATGCTTAAGAGTTTGTATAATATTCTAAGGTTTGAAAGCCAAATAGTTCAATCTTTGTCTCAAAACCTGAACCTTTTCTCAGGAGGCGTTCGGCTCGTCTGCGTGGGCAGCTGCAGGTTGAAGGTGTCGCTTTTCCATCAGGGGGTTTATGTTTACAGAATTTTGAGCTTGTGCTGTGGATTAGAGAAAATCCACGATAAGTTCAAAGACTCAATTCTTGTTAAAAAAAAAAAACTGGAGTTGATGCCACCCTAAAATGGTCCAAATGAATCATAAAATGTCCCAAATTAATAAGACATTCATCCCTGTAATGAGTGGATGTAAACCTCTGATCACACTGCTCGGTTTGTCTGAGGTTATTCCAAAGACGTCCTCATTTGTATAACTTTGTGGAGGTTGAAAAATGGTGCTGCCAAAACTAGAAAATCCCCAGTGGGGCTTGAAGCTCCCTGCAGCTCCCTGCAGCTCCCTGCAGCTCCCTGCAGCTCTGCAGATGGCCAGCACACAGAGTCTGTCAGCCAGCGGACGTGGGTCTGACCCCCAGTCAAAGGCCCTTAACCCATCTCTATACATTACCTCCAATCAGGCCTGACCAATCAATACAGCCTCTCCCAGAGGAGCCGGGGCCGCAGCGCCGCTTGTGTTTGCCGTCTGAGCGTCGCGGTCGCTGTGATTGAGGACGAAGATTATTTGTGGTCCCACAGCTGAGCCTGTCCGAACCATGCTGTGTGTGTGTACTCAGTCTTTCCACCGTGTATGAAAACAGCAGCAGGAAGAGTTTTGTTGTTGGCCACTCCAAAAGAACCAGGTGGCCCCCTTTTTGACCACTGAGAGGAAGGAAGGAGGTCGGTGGCAACACAGAGCAGGATGGGGTCACCTACGTGGAAACAGGAGCAGCCCTGCGGTGAGCAGATAAAAGGACGTGCACCCATCCAGAACTGTCCCCCCCCCTCCCCGACACGGCCCGGGAGCTGCAGCCCAACCACCACCAGACGGGGTGGAGATAGATAACGGCTTTCAAACGGGGCAGACTTCCGAGAGCAAGAGGCGTCTGATAGATGAACAAGATTTCCTTTTTTTCCTCCCTTTTAGGAAGAAGAAGAATGCTTCACTTGTCCTTTTCTAACACTTTAAGCAGCTTCTACTGATGCCACTTTAAGAATCTGTTAACCTCCAGAGTTTCATCACAGATTAGATCCGAAGGTGGATCAGAGAGACGTCCCACCAGTCTCCTGACAATAACTGGAGCTGGAACCTTGATTTTAAATCCGATCACTTTAACGCTTAAAGACACATAATTACTTCAGAAATTAAAGGTCTGGAATTTCTTGGAGGGACGCACATCGCCCGCCGCCTTTGGTGCCAGAGTTTGCGATCTGTGCTGTGAGATGTCCCGCTCAGAGCATGAGCTGGGGATGACTCTCAGCGACTACCACACCACATTTCAGCTCAGCGTCTCTAAAATTCCATTTTGTTCTGGCGAATGATCAGCTGGGCTATCAAACAGGATCTTGTGCAGCGAGCAGCACTTTCAGTAGGTGCTGTGAATGACTCTCAGCTACAACCACACCACATTGCAGCCCAATAGCTGTAAAATTGACCAACTCATAGCCATATTTTGATTTCCAGGGGTCACTTGGCTGTGGTGGCCCTCTTGTATTGGCTTGACTCAAGAGCTGATCAGTCGACAGCCACCAGTACGAGCACAAATAGAACACCACCCCAGCTCCTCGAATCTCCTCCCCAACATGTGCAGCACTTCTTGTTTAACAGCCACTTGTAGGGAGGAGCGACGGCGTCGGCCCGGCCTGTCTCCCCCCGTCTCCCCCCGTCCCTCCTCCCCCACCCCCGACAGCGAGCAAAGACCAGAGCCCGCGACACGACAGCAAAACCACAACACAGCAATAATATTTCAAAGGCCCTTCAGAGGCAATCTGATGCGTGGAATATGAAAAGAGCGACACGCTCCACAGAGCGACGGATGAGGAGGAAATAAGATCACACATTTATTCAAACAAAACCGTTTGAATGTTTCTTGATTTTATCTGTTTATTTTATTTCATTATACCATCATCTGTTTGACTTTCCTCCATTTCTCCTTGTTTAATCAGCCCCATTTTAGGGTCACAACACCCAAACTTACTGTATTTAAACTCGCAGGAGGTAATAAACTTCAGCTAATCCGATTTAAAATGGCCGCCACGGCTAAGCCACTTTAGCAAACACAAAAAGGGGGCCACAGCTCAATCAGTTTCACACACGTTGAGAAAAGATTTTGTGTGGTAGCAGCCAAACGTCATCCCCAACGCATGCTTTGAGTACAGCATCTGTCTGTCTGTTAGCAAAATATCTCATGAACCACTGGATTTATTTCAATGAAACTCTGAGATAGTGATCACTGGCCGTACACATACAACGGATTAACTTTTGGAGTCAACCCCATTCAAGATGGCCGTCGCAGCTAATTAACTGCACAGAGTTGCGATAAAATTTGGTGTGGTAGTAGCTGAGAGTCATCCTCACCACACACTCCAAACATAAAACATATAATTTTAGTCTAAAACCGAAAGCTGGCGGGCGATAAGCATTCCTGGAAGAAATGCTAAACTGTTAAATGTTTCTTAAATTTATCTTTTGATTTTCTCCTCTTGTTTTTCAGGCATATTTTAATGTCAAACACCCAGTTACTCCTGAGCTTTTATTGTGAAAGAGTTGGGGTTTTTTTTAAATTATTTTAAAATTTGTTTTTGCCAACTTTTACCACCATAAAACAGGTGCAAACAGACAACAACGACCCGACGTTCACATTCAGTCACAGAGGAGCTCTGACTCTCCCCGTGTAAGTGTGTGTGTGTGTGTGTGTGTGTGTGTGTGTGTGTGTGTGTGTGTGTGTGTGTGTGTGTGTGTGTGTGTGCTTTCAGGCCAGTTCATGCATGACCTCACTGTGAAAATGTGCACCTCCCGGTATAAAGACCCCTCGGTCAAACGCATGAATCATGTGTTTGTGTTCGGCACAAATAAAAACTGTCAGAGAACATCAGAAATCCACAATGAGGCTTGTTTTCTCCACCTCTTTTCACTCCAAACCTTCCACTGCTGCTGCTTCTTTGACTCCCTTTTTTTTTCTCAACTTGGTGGAATTCCAGCCTTCAATGTATGTGTGTGTGACTGTGTGTGTGTGTGTGTGTGTGTGTGGGTAAAGATAGTGGACGGCTGGGCGATTGTGCAAATGAACAAACAAGAACAGATGAGTTGCACAACCGAGACCCGAACACACACACCGTCTCCATAAACGACCGGGATCAGATCGGAGTTTATTTCAGTTTGAAGCTAATTTTTTGCTTCGGTCTGGAAAATTCCAAGTCTGTGCCCGAAGTATCTGGTCCTAATGAGGCCGCTGGGAGGCTCAGTAATGGATAAGGCCTGATTCAGGGTTGGGAATCATCAAATGAGGCGTTTTGCTAAGAAACACATAAAGTCCTTACAGAAATTTCTCTTTTCTGGGGTTTTTCTGAGGGGAAAGCAACCACTGCTTTTAACAAAGTCAGCATGTGTTCTCGAAAATGTTTTGTTTTCGATCTGCAAAGAGAAAAAAAAAAAGGGTCCAGATAAATGGTAAACTCATGTGCGACGGCTCCCACTCCATCGTGGAAACCTTCGAGTCTTCCCGAGATTCAGAAAGTGTTCGATTTCACGGCCTAAAAAGTTGCAGACACTCTTCCACGCTTGCCCGTCAGGAAAAAATAAAAAAAAGCTGGAAAACTCAAACTGGAACCACTAAATCAAAGTTTGGATCTCAGCGGGGGACAAGAAACGACGCACAAATCAAAAGGAAGGCTTCTTCATTTTAAAAACACCTCAGCTGGTTTCAACTCCATGTTGTGTGTTTTTATCGTCTACTTAAATTCAATGTTTGTTTTTATTATTTTTAAATTAAAACAACTAATAAGATAGACTTGTTTTAGGTTTGTGACATTTTTAAAACCTCAACAACATGCAGTGTAGAAACCAAAAACAAAAAAAGCTTCTTTAATGGGTGAAAAGAAGGAAGTAGCCGAGCACAGATGGGGAATCTTTGGAAGTTTGTTTTTTGATCCTTTATCAATTCCTAAAAGCTATAATTTCACCTCGATTGTGCCATAAAACATAAAACCAAGTCATAAAAAGCATAAAGCAAATTAAATTTTTAAAAAAGCATTAAAATCTAAGAGAAGTTGTGCAAAACCCACTTCTTTTTAACAAGATGTGACTGAGTTTCGACCAACCAAGGGTTGGTCCCTGCGCTGCTTATATGAACACTTTGGGATGGAAATGAACAGGTTAAAAGTGAGTTTATCGACTTCTGAAGACATTAAATGCTTCTGCTCTGCAGAAACTCCTCTTCTCGGGCAGCATTTAAGCCTACAGAGCCAACATGCTCACTTAGATGTGGATTAAAATACAAACTAGGGGGAAATTTGAAGAGAAAATGGATTCAAATCAGCTGTGAGGACGTGCAGAAATTGTGTTTGTGGGAAATTTGAGGGGTGAGGTTCAGCCACCCTGCAGGAGCTGCACAGATTAACAATCATTATGACCCCTGATCTTCATAAAATGTGTCTAAATTAAGTTATAAATGAAATTCACTGTATTTTTCACCCCCCAGAAAGACGCATGAGGCTGAAGGTGCAGTGTTGCTCTGCGTCCAACAGAGATCACTGCACATCGCAGAACCTTAGAATTAGAATGAGATGCACAATCAAAGGTCTGCAAACACAGTCTCAAAATTAGGAGTTAATTAAAGAGGGCTAATCTGTAATAGCAAATAATGCGCACGGCACAGGTCCAATTAGGCGCAAACCTGCATCATTTTAGAGCAATTTATTATTATTATTATTATTATTAGATGCGTTAGGAGTTGTCCAGTTTGATGCTTGGTGATGAAATTAAATGTGAATGTTTTATTTGGTTTTGTTTTACCTGTACCAGTCCAGCCCGTTCTCGTAGTTGCGGTCGAAGAAGTGCGGTTCTGCCCCCACGGCTCTGATGTCTGGGTGGACCCGCAGGAACTCCAGCAGAGCCCGGGTTCCTCCCTTCTTCACCCCGATGATGATCGCCTGCGGCAGCTTCTTGCTCCCGGAGCCGTTGGAGAAGCTGGACATGGTGCCGGGCTCCGGGGCTCTCTGCTCCCTCTGGTCCCGGTCCCAGTCCGGTTCGGGCTCCGGCTCGTTAGTGAGCAGGTCTCTGGACGCGGCGGCTGCGGCGGCTGAGGCGGCGGTCCTGCCGGCGGGCGGCGGCGGCGGCTCCTCGTAGTCCCCCTCCACGTCCTCCCACGGCTGCGGCTTGGACAGCNTCCGAGCCCCCGCCGCCGCCGCCGCCGCCGGCCTCCCGCTGCCTGGCCCGGGAGCTGTCCACCAGCAGCCCCGGCACCGTGGAGCAGGAGCCCACGCAGGAGTACAGCATGTAGACCCAGACTAGGAACATGATGCTGAGCAGGACGAGCTTCTTCTTCGCGGGGCCGGACCAGAAGGCATGCGGGCTGAGGCGAACCGGGCTATATTCCATAAGCCTTTCGGGTGAAAACAGTCAAATCCCAGCGGCGCATTATTGCCAAAAAAAAAAAAAAAAAAAACCAAATCTCAAAATCCTCGCAAAACTGAGCGCATGTTCGACGAAAACTGAACTTAAATGAAGCTCACAAACAAAAACTAACAGAAAGTGATCTGAACGAGGCGGAACGAGTAAAAATATCCAGGAATGAAGTGAGTTTTTCAGTCATAATTGTGCCTAAAAGCTGAATTTTCCGCCGCTCGCAGCTAATACACGCATCTCTGTTTGACACAGGAGCCGCGCGAGCAGCTGCCCTTATACAGACGCGGGGGGAGGAGTGACAGCGGCGGCAGCCAAAAGCGGCGCGGAGCCAGCGTTTGTTGACAGAAGCGAGCCAATCAGAGTCGGGGGTGGGCGGAACCAAGCGTGGGATCGACGGTATGGAAATGAGGCGTGTGAGCGAGTGTCGGGACTCTGCTGAGAGTTTGGAAAACTTTCTTATTTGTTAATTAAATTGAGGTTTTCTCGTCTTTCCCCGCGGGGCGTTTGGCTCAGAAGAGTTTAGACGAGCTGAAAAGTGTCGGCCGAGGGTTACTTTGACGAGTTTAAACAGGTTTTTATAAACTCTTCACTTATCGAGCGAACTCAATGAAACCGCACAAAAAAGTTTTTTAAAAGCTAAAAAACTTGTCGAAACAAATATGCTGAGCAGTTAATTATAAATACTGCTAATCAGTAAAAAGCTGTTGATTAATATAGCGATATTTTGAGATTTTATAAATAAATTGTGTTTAAATTAATTTGCTGATTAGTAATTATAACTAAAACCTAACTTCACATGTATTTTTATTATTATTATTGTTATTATTATTGCTACAAAATGTAGTTACAATTGCTTTACATATATTCAAAACTTTCCCTTTTTGCCAGGTTGCTTTTACAAATTAATCGACTTTATTATCAGTTTTATTTCCATTATTGTCCCATGCAGATGTTTTACTTTGAAGGGTTTTATTTATACCAAATAAAAAAAAGAACTGAATTTAAAAGCTCTGCCAACATATAGAAAGTTCTCTTTAAAAAAAAGTGGTTTCCGGAGACATTAATTAAACTCTTAAAGCTTTAAAAGTTCGTAAAACCTTCAGAATAAAAGCTCAAATAAAAAACACGCATTTAATTCTAATTACTAAGTTTGTTTTTTCCATGGAAGTGATTAAAAAATGTATTTTAAACCAATCTGTGACGTCAGGAACGACTGTTTGAGTGTTTAAGGAAATTACTGATCAGATGTGGTTACAAGTCTTTTTTTTCCGTTTTTATTTAGAATAAAGTCAAGAAAGACAAAAACAATAAACTGAAGTAATGATGTCAAACTAAGGCTGCTGTAAAAAAAAATAAAGATTTTAAATAAAAAAATTTTTGTTTGTTTGTTTTGTGGTGAAACTTAATTTACTTTAACTCTCCAGTTTTACTGATCAGGTTGTTCAGATTTACTCTAATTATTGAGGATTTTCAAGTTAAAAGCCTATAAGTCCTTGCAGGAGTGCATATCGCCCGCCGCCATCCACGCCAGAGTTTGAGACTAAAACCATCTCATGTGTAGAAATAAGAGTTAGAGTCGGTCAAAACTTAAAAACAAGAAACACAAGACGTCCTGAACAGAGAGACTCTCAGCTACTACCACCCCGAATTTCTGCTCAATATCTGTGAAACTGACGAGTTAGTTTCAGCAGCCATCTTTAATTAGGCTGACTCCAAAAACAAAATCAGTTGTAGAAGTACATCCAAGGATTACTTTCTGCAAGTTTCACTTAAATCTATTCATTTAGTCTTTAAATATTTTGCTAACACACACAGAAACACAAATATACAAAAATAAAAACACTGCCTTCGCCTGTCGGTGGCGGGCGGTAAAAAAATAACCAATTCATCCTGACGTTTCACGGTTTTTCCCTCAGCAATAATAAAGTTAAAGATCTGGAGATAAAGTTTAAAATTTAAAATTCATGCAGAATGTTAAAACAGAAACATTTTCTCTCTTTGTTTCACTAAATCCTGAATTAAAGCTTCACTTTATTTTACAAATATACATTTACGAACACCTGTGGAGCAAACGGCATCTGCTCCATAAAAAAGTTACTTTATAATCATCTAATTATGTCTTTAAATAAATCTAAACTAAAACCCACCTGAGGAATGTTTCATTCAAGTCTTTTTGAAGCACAGAAAATAAGTGACCCAATAAAGTTACTGAAATTCTTTCAATATTCCCCCTTTTGAGGTTAATTCTTAGTAAAATAACATTAAAACTTGACCTTACCTTTCTTCTTAGTGGAAGATGTTTCACTTCTACAAAGTCTGCAGCAGCTGAGAGGCAGAAAATAAAAACTAAATATCAGGACGAAGCAGAAACAGTGTGGAGCTTCCTGGAGTCACTGAAATGCTGCAGGTTTTATGCGACGAACTCGTCACACACACACTTTATCTGACTGGAACAGCTGGCTCGATCGCTCTCCTCTCACCCTTCTGATACGAATCTCTGCATCCGGTCAGACGTTTTTACGAGGACATCGAGCCGTTTCGGGTCTCTCGGCCTTGGCTAAATCCTGCAGCCCCTCTTTTATGGCGAGAGGGTGGCAGCAGCACAGAGTGTGGGTGATGGAAATGTAACCAAATACCAAAACTAGGAGGCAAAGAAACAGAGAAAAAGAGGGCGGAAGGGGCGCACATGGCGAGCGACAGGTGTAGAGGCGGCCCTGTTAAAAACCCAGGCGGTGATTTGAGCTTTAAGTGAGCGTGAGGTTAAAAGTGAAACCTAAATCTGGATGTTCTGTTCTCACTTAACCCCAAATCAACTAATGAGCCGTCAGGATTCTGGTCAGGAGGCGTTTGCTCGATGTTTACAGGAACTGAAAGCCCCGAAATCTAGTTTTAGTCCCCATCTGTGTGAATAATGACACGGGAGGCAGGGTTAGAATCATAAAGTGTTTATTGTTTGAGAATATTTGCCCTTGAGTCCCAGAGGGGAGAACCGATCCCTTAAAGCAACAAAAAACAGACCCGTAAGCACTTTTGTTTACAAGCAGAAAGAGGCTTTTTAACCGTCAAGTAACAGGCATCAAGTAAAGACATTTGGACATCAGATTTGTCCTGTTTTTCCAAGTCCTGCGATTCTATGGTTTTGCATTTAAACAACGCATGGGGTAATCGTGTGGCTCTGCATCAGCTCGTACGCACCAAACACAAACAGGAAGTGTTCTCCATCTGCCTCACTTCCTCACATTACTGCATTCGGAGGGGGGGGGGGATTGCACTTGAACGCACCGCGACTTTATCGGTACTCATTGCAACGTCGTAGAGACGAAAAACATTTAATAAAAGACAAAAAAAAGAGAAGATTGGCACAAAATCCTTTCTCATATCAAGGCTTAATGTGTCCCTTAAACTGAAAAGTTGTGAACAGCTGCCAACTACAACGTTTGTTTGTTTACTGATAAAAAAAAAAAGACTGAAAATCTGTCAACAATGGAAAGGTGAAGCGGTAAAGTTTTGATAAAGACGTGTGTGCTCGATGGATTTGTTTTACTCCTCCTTGTCCTTTTCTTTCACGTTTAGCAGCTCTTATATTCCCGCCTCATGTAGGTCAGCCGCTCAGGCTCCCACCTGTTCAGCCAGGTGCTTTGTTTACACTCAGTGCGTACCAGCATTTCAGAACTGCATGATCAGCACATCCAGAAAACTAAACTCTTTAAAACGGCACCGTTTGATACGGTTCAGGAGTTTGCACTGATTACCTTTGAGTACCTTTAAGGTCATTTTTTAAAGCCTAAAACGTTAGGTTTAATTAAAACTAACGTGTTTCGTTTTAAACGTGAAGACTTTTAAGCATTTAAGCTTCACAGAATAAAGGGGAGAAAAAAAGTTAGGATCACTTTGAGAAGTGTTTCATGGGATCAGAACCTTTCTGTCGGCTTGGTGCATCGGAAGTTAAACTGTACAATCAGTCACGTAGGACACTTAGAGAAACTGTTGAGACCCTTTATAAATAAATTCAGAGTATTTACACACATTTAAAGGAATCTGAAGTCATGACTCTGTGTGTTTTCTGTAATGCAGCTCTGACCCTGAAGGATTCCCGTGGTTAAGAAGAAAAGTCTCGGCCGACGCTAGGTGGCGCCGGACTCTCCGGCCTCTTGCTGAACTTCTTGCAGGTGAGCGCCAGCAGCAGCAGCATGGGCAGGTGCCACAGGCTGCAGAAGAAGAGCTTGCGGGCGCTGCTGCGGTCTCCTCTGCGGTAGAAGCGGAACGCCAGGTGGCTGATGTACAGGTTGATGGGCAACGAGATGACGGGGAAGGTCCACGTGGTGACGTCGAGCGCGGGCGCCAACGCCGACAAGCCGATCAGACCCAGGCTGTGGCGCAGGGCCACCCGCCGGCACATGGCCGGGTGCGTGACGGACATCATGCGATAGCCACCGCGGGAGTAGTCTTCCCTGAGGGTCCAGCTGAGAGCGTTGAAGTGGGGGAACTGCCAGCAGTAGAGGAAACCACCCAGCAACAAAGCACCTGGGGGGGGGGAGGAGGAGGAGGGGATTAATGACGCTGGCTGGAAAAGCTGCAGACTCTGCAGGGCTCCTCTGACTCATTATGTTTTATATCAGACCAATGAGTGAAGAAGGAGCTACTTTTAACAGTGAGGAGAACTTTTAAATCTAGGATGAGGACTTAGAGCCACTCTGTAGAAAAACAAACTGTTCATTTGTTGAGCAATAATATGTTATTTATCTATAGTCTCTTCCACGTTTGCTTTTTTTTCCAGGAAATATTGCTCAGTTTGGCAGTAAATGTCGTCACATTTGACTTAAACCAAAAGTAAAAGTCTTCAAAGTGACTCAACACTAAGCCGCTAAGGTTCCACATCCTGGGTGAAAACATCAAACAGAACTTTTGTCAGATGATTTGTCATCTTAAGAGTGCTGACGTGAAATGTACAGGTTTTGTTGTGCTCCTAGTAGCCGCTGGTTTGATGATGGGACGACTTTATTCAAGCAGAAATATTTGATTAAACTGGGTTTAGAACAGCGTTGGATGATTGGATGAATACATCCACCATCAGCCAGCAGTAGTTTCTTTAAGAACAATATTTTCCACTTTATTTTACCTAATTTATCCTGTAAATAAAACCAGACACGCTGTAGTACAGCCTGATCGATCGAGTGTGATCCACATCATTTATTTCCAGCAGCAAAGCCTCAAACTTTCCTTCAGGTGTCCCAATTTCAGCTAATTTCACAGATACTGAGCTGAAGTTTGATGTGGTTGTAGCAGAGAGCTAATCCTGCAGCATCGATTCCAAGCTTTCTCATCAAACCACGAGTTTAGTTTAAAACTGGCGTGAAATGTGGCATTTGATATGCACGTCCTTAACAAATTCTAACCCTATATTTTACTGACTTTTTCATCAAATGAAAATAAAAAAAAAAAAACACTTTAACACATCTGAAGTTCTGTTTCTGCTCTAACATCTAGATTTGAACTCAACACTGTCGTTTCTGTCTGCAGGCGAGTCGTACCTGGCTCCAGGCAGCCTGTGGCGGCGGTCCAGCCCATCACTGGGGGTATCGCCCCGACCACAGCTCCCACCCAGGTGTTGGCGATGCTGAGTCTCTTCAGCGGCGTGTAGCAACAGGTGTACAGAAAGATGTTGAGCGCGCCCAGGAAGCCCGTCAGGGGGTTGACTGCCAGAGCGAGCAGAGCGACTCCAGGAATGCCACAGGCCAGAGCGAATGACACAGCATGCAGGGGACTGATAAGTAAAGGAGGGGGGGGAGAGAGAGGGAGAGAGAAACGGGGGATGGATGAGTTAAACGCAGAAAGATAAATACAGACTAGACAAAAGCTGAAGAGACGAGTTAAATTAGAGAGATTCAGGATCAGAGAAAGGCTCATCACTGCCATGGAACCTAAAGGATGATAAAGTTTCGCAGGGCTTGTGCAAACACAAGATAAGACAATGATAGCTTCACAAGTTCAACACACACACACACAGACACACACACCCACAGGGGCCGGCAGCCAGCAGCCATGCATGGCTGAACCTCAGAATTTTGGAGGAAACTCATCTGATAAGAGTTTGTCTGGGATAAAAGTAGCCCCGCCAAGATGAAGAGCGTGTGCACAGGCCAGAGATCAAAACTAGCTGAAGGAAACCACAGCGGCTCGGGCTTTTAGCCGGATGAAGACTTCCTCCTCCTCCTCTCCTCATCTGTAACTGGGAAGCAGTGATGTCGAGGCCTGGATCAAATTCACCAGTAACAGCTCCGTAAATTAAAGGGCGGGCAGATTAAAATCTTTTCTTCAAAAAGCAAACAGGGCTTTTATTTCGGTGCGGTGAGATGGCTGCATTAATGTGATTAGTGGTGTTGTGTCTGTTTCTTGTGGGCTGAGGTGGGGCCGCGTCGGCTGGCTCTGGACTGCCGACAGTTTGGCTGTGGGCGTTCTCAGCGGGGTTAAGGAAGGAGGTTCGTCACATGGTCTGTCATAACATCAGGTGGGTGACGTGACTGCAGAAAAGCCCGAGCGGTAGCCATCTGGTTCGACTTTTGATTAAAACCAGAGAGTCAAACGGAAAACACAAGACGGACGGTTGAACTTAAAACCCAGAAGAAGGTTCAAGAGTGGAATTATAAAATAAAACTGACAGAGACTCGATATACTTCACTACAGTGAAAACAACTTTACTTCCACACTAAGAGCTACATAAATGAACTTACTCAGAATAAATGCTTTCTATCAGCAGCATTTATCTCCTCATATCAACACGGACCGGTCTCACCACAGCTAAAGCTAGTGTCTCAACTCGCTGCGACTGTCGGAGACGAGATGACGACTCAAAATGACAAGAAAACAAATTAAATGTTTCCAACCAAGTGACCGGCGGGCCGTGCGGCTGCAGGTTGCAGAAACTCCCGGCCCACCTTCGAGTGTGCGGCTGGCCAAACCGCCTCGGTGGCAGCTCGTACATTTGTGATTTCATTTACTGGAGACAAACGGAGAATAATTACTATCATCACAGGAGAGCTCTCGTGCAGCTCTTGCCTCCTGAAACGAGTCGCCATGAATCTGCGATTATTTTAAGATTAAAAAAAAATCAGTCGCACGTATTTTTTTTTTTATGACCATGTTTAAAGTAATTTAAACGACAAGACTGGGCGCCTTTTTCTGCAAGAAAACCGAAAACCCTGTGAACGTTTTGAGGCATTTTGGAGCCTCGCTCGTAAATGTTGTTTACCAATTAGTCTCCAACGGTTGCAGGCCCGTGAGATTCTGGCTTAAGTGACTAATTCCCAGCTGTAAAAGCAAGTCTCTGTTCTGGAAGTCTTTACTGAGATAAGACGAGTCAAAGTTAGCTCTTTGTAATGTTCGGAAGGCTCTTGGAGGTCGATTTTGTTTTTCTTTTAAAAAAGATGAAGCTGAAATATATCCTGTGAACAGTTACAATAAAATGATGATTTAATCTAACATATTTAACAGTAAACAAAGCATCAGAACCTAAATGTCCTGAGGAAAAGCTCTTCAAAGGTATAACAAAGTGAGTAAATCTGCACTAATTGTTTAGTTTAACTCCTTCAATGACAGTAAAGAGAAGAAGGAGAGGGATTTCTGACAACAAATTTATTCCCGTTTCATCAGGTTTTAGCAACAAACAGAGACACAAATGAACCATTTTCTTTCTCTTCAGCCAAGCACAAAGCTTTTCACTGTCACGTGTGAAACAACCACAACAAAAAGCAACGGTTTCGTCCCAACGAACCACTGCAGCTCTGACATGTTGGCCACATTAGGTGCACAGATGGACACCGAAGAGAAACACAATTTAGCTTAATTTGGAGCTAACAGAGTTTGTGTAAAATCTGCTCCTCTGATGGTTTGTTTGACAGAAAAGTCAACCTTCCCAGACACTCTCCGTCTTCACACAGGGTTGGATGTGTGACAGAGAGGAACAAAAAAAAGGAGAGATGGCCCGCCAACGAGCCTCACAGACACTCAGCTCCTCGTTTTAGGGGCAGGTTAAAAGCCAGAGAGACCAGGCAGTGTTTACACAGCAAAAATATTTTTATCAGCCACTTCAACGGCACAAAAGTCCACTTTCAAACAAAACGTCACTGAGGAATTCCTGTAACTGGGAAGAGAGATTTGAGTTACGGACAAATAGGTTGTTTAGTTCTGACAGGACCGTATGAAGGAAAACTGCTTCATCTTCTAATGTCAACACAAAAAAACTAAAAGATTCAGGGTTCTTTTGGATGCTGCTTCCTGGCACCGATAACGTGGTTGGGTAAAGTTTCTCCTGGTTTGTGAAGCAGCAGGGAGAGACGCTGGTCCACCGTGCAGCAGCACAGAGGTGGTCGGGGAAACTGTAACCAAACTTTGCTCTAGAGCTGCTGTTTTATTTAAGCTTTTGTTCCAACATGAAGACAAGGCTTTGACTTAAAGAGCATCACGTTTATGCTCAGCTTGTTACACATTTCTCCACTTTTTAACAGAATAAAGAGTGCAAAGGACGCTGCCATCATAAAAAAAAAAATTAAAAAAAAAAGACAACCGTACCTGATCTGTCCTCTGACCAGCGGCCGGTTCTTCGTACGGTTCATGTTGGAGTCAAAGGGCACCTCGAAGTACTGTGGAGACAGAACAACAAGACTGAGCATTTAAGCTGAAATCATCTTATGCTGAGAAGGGACGGGGTTACACACATTTTCGTGTTACAAACAAGCTCATGAGATAAACGAGGAGGAAATAAACTGACAGTAATCATCGGTTTTACGTCAACACTAAGAAGGGAATTTCAGTTCTTTGACCTCAAAGGGGTCCAAACCAAAATGTGATTTAAAAACCAAAGTTAACACGGAAGCATTTTTTATGTTGCAAACAGATGCCATAAAAAGTCTAAACTAAAGACTGCCTTTTTTCTGCCTTTATCAGATTCATTAATTATCAGTTTGTAACAGCAGTAATAGGTGCGGTGCGAGTTTAACGTGATCGTAAGGAATCTGAGAGGAAACCTGTCGGAGGTGTAAGGTGGAGGCAGAGAGCTGACGGTGGTTGGAGCGCTCCGGGATAAACCATGTGGAGAAACTACTTATTGCCCCGTTTTATGATCTGCTCCGGAGGAGTTCGCTTCAAAGTGCTCCCATGAGATCGGCAATGTGTGACTAAAATGCAAACATATGGGGTGCTTAAACACAGGAACTGGCTAATCTTTGGATGTGTGCAAATGCACCTTCGGATAAAAGCCTTCCACTAATGAGGAAACCAGATACAGCACTTCACACCGGGGATGCATCCCTTTTGTTTATGGTACAAATAACTCATAAACATTATGGTTTATGCTTTTTTATTCCAGCAGAATAAACCGCATTTAACAGACATTAGCTTTGAAAGAATCTCAAAGAGTGGGATGTGTAGTAGATGTCTGATAGACAAGATATCTTATTAACCTAAATTAAAGATTCAACCTAATAGTGAAATGATTGAACCTTTTTTAAAACGTTTGCATTAACTTTGAACTTTGGAAGACCCATAAATTCTCTCTGATTTGATTTGATACCAAAACTCGACATCCACCTGGACATCCTGGCTGACTTTTCACTCCAAAGTTGTTCAGGTGAGCCGTACATGAAATCAAATTGCAGCTAATGTTCAGTCACTGAGCAGTTTGTATGATGGACAACAGAAAAGCAGGCAAACATTTTCCTCTTCTTCACTTTAGCAGCAGCAGTAGGACTCTCAGAGCGCACAGAAACATTAAAACTGAAAGTGGAAGAAGCTCTTCCTTCTCAACTTCTAAAGAAAATTGTGTCCTCTCTTTCCCATTTTTGGTTCAGCTGCGATCCACCAGCTGTGTGTGCAGCTCTCAGACCCCAAACGCCAAGGCAGAGGTGTTAATTCCATTTCCCGGGTCAGGAAATGCGTCAAGAGGTCAGGGGAACGCATGAGAAAGCAGGGCTCGGCCAGGCTCCCTGAGACCCTGATTGCATAAAACAAACTCACTTTTAATCCAGCAACATAAAGAAAAGAGGAAAAAGTGAGTGCCCTGCGAACACACCTGCTCCAAAGACAGCACATCTACAGTTTGGATGCCTGCATCGTGTTTGCCGTGGATGGAAACGTCAGCGGTCTCAGCCCGTTCGGCCTCATCTGGTTCACATCAGCCGACCTCTCGGGCCACGGCGTTCTTTCCGCCCAACGCTGCCTTGTGTTACAGTGACGGCAATAAAATAATTGGGCCGCTTGTGTTTTGCGTGCACGCACGTGCGCAGCTACGGGTAGGTCTGAAGGCTGTAATGTTTCAGAGTCAACAGGTCTTTAGCGGCTTTAAGTCGAGAGAAGTTGAGTGTGTAATGAACTGGGAAGGGTCAATGGATCTGACATTCAGCAACAAACTCAGGGCACCTCTGCCCTGAGAAGCAATTATTTACACCCACACCAGGAAAGGCTAATAAATACAACTCTCCTCGCTCACGGTTTATTGGAGGACTCCAAAAATTAAAAAAAAAAATCATCTGTTGGAAAAGATTAACCTGGAAAGAGCCTCACTTTGTCACATGTATGAATAAAGCTGTCATTTCTATGTTTGAGGTCAAAAAACTACGTTAAATCTTTAATTTATTTGTTTTAAACTAATAATACTAAACGTTAACAGAAAATAGTATGAATGCTGAAGAACGCCAAAATCAGCTAAACCATAGTTAAAAACTAAATATAAAAGATAAACCTAATCATAGCTAAAAGCTTAAATTTGTAAACTAAAAGTCAGCAAAAGCATATTTAAAAGCTAAAACAAACTAAAAATTAAAATTAACCATTAAAGCTAAAAGCTCCAATTGGCAGAACCATAAATATACAAAAAGTAGCAAAGCCCCAACTAAAGGCTAAATCAGCAGAAACCTCAGCTAAATGCTAAAAAAAGCAAGACTGTAGCTGAACACTAAAATTAGCTAAGCAAACAAAAATTTGCAAAAGTATAAATAAAACCTAAAATAGTCAAATTGCATAGGTCAAATTAGAAAAACTGTAGCTGAAGGGTGAAAATAGTAAAACTATGAATAAAACTGTAATTGAATAAAACAGTTGCTACATGCTAAAATTAGCACAACAGTGGCCGAAAGCTAAAATTAGCCATACAGGTAAAAGCTAACAGGAGCATCAAAAAAGAAAAAACGAGCGAATATACTGAAGTAGATTATAGAAATCAATGTTTTAATAATAACTTGGTGTATTTCTATGAGGAAAATCTTTGTAAATAAAGTTAAATAATTAAAAAAGTTACAAATGCTAAGAGTCATAACACTGTCCCCGAGTGAGCCGAAGGTTTTGATATATAAAAAAATTTAAGTTTGTGGAAGTAGTTTGCTAAAATGTAAATTATAAAGAGGTAAACTGAATTTAAACAACAAACAGGATTCTGGTTCCAAGAATCACTGATAAACTGACCTTTTAGGACCTTTCTAGTTAATTATTTCTGATAATGATAAAAATGTAGGATTTTTATTTAATGTATGAAGCATAATAATAATAAAAAGACATTATCATCTCCCTTAAAGTCTTACTAAATCAATACCAACCTCCATATTTGTTAAAGCTACACATCCAGAGACGTGAGGGGCAGCAGGCCGGACGGCTGCTGTTCTCAATTATGAACACAAACGCACACAAAGCCCATAATTGTAGGGACAATTATCAGCCAGATGATGAGGACGGAAAACAGACGGGACCAAAGTGTGAACGGAGGAGGAGGAGGGTGGGGGTGCTCAGTTGCCAGGCCCTTCCAGCTATCAAAGATGGAACGTGACCCTCTGCCAACCACCAGGTCGAAATTGATAACAGGCTGTGGGGAACCACTTCCTATTTTTCTGCTGAGGCTTACGAAGACGAAACAGCTTCCTATCAGGGCATGAATTCCGCTCACTTCAGTTTAAACACTCAAAAGGAGGAATTCAAAAGCATATTGCTGAAGTTACGCTCCCTGAAGGAAAAGGGTTGCTTTGTAATTCCAACAAACCCGTATACCTCTGAGAGAAAAAAAAAAGAATGATGGTCAGAGTAACAACAAACCTTTTAGTGTTTACTGAAGAGGGAAGAGAGTGGCTAAACACAGGAACAGGGACCAGACGCTGCCGAGGGAACCCCAGGTGCTCGGGCCAAAAACCAACAATCACGAGTCATCGCTTGTCAGGACGTCACCCGTTTGAAGTTAGACAGTCGACTCATCCACAGGGATGGGCGGTGCTCCGCTGCATGAGAGTTAAGTTTACTAAAACTAAAATAAAACAAAACAAAAAAAGGCCCGACAGCTTTGACAGACTCCTCTTCAACACCAGCTGTGAACCGCCTCTGATCATCCACTGAAACGAGCAGCGCAGGAGTTACTCGGGTTAGGATTCCCTCCGGAGTTCATTCACTGATTCCAACAAACACTGACAAGTCAGATAAAATGAATAAAAGATCGTGACACCCTAAATGTTGTTTCGGAGTGTTTCTGTGGTTCAGGTGGGACTGAAGAAGTGTCAGTGATGCTGCGATCGCTCGCCACTTCCACACAGGCTGAGCAAACAAATATGAAGAAGGCTGAATGCAGATACGGTCAGACTATTTTCTAAAAATAACATTTACTAAACTACACGTTTATGTAAAGTGATTGTTTAATCTCAAACTTTACTGATTTATAGATAAGGTGCAGAGGAGCAAATCCTGCCATCTGCTCTCCACCATGAACAATCCGTCTCATTCCCTTCATGACACCCTACAAAGGCAGCGAAGACTCACTCAGCTCAGTTGCCAGAGAGAACAGGATACAGGAAGTCATCCCTGCCATTTGCAATTTCACTTTGTAAACAGCTCATTTCTGTCTTACCTGCATAAACCTACTGTATAAAGGTTTTTATGAACAGAATACTTTGTGGCTGTAAATTATCTGTATCCTGCCATCATTGAACTACTTCTGTTTTAATTTGCAATAAAATGCTTGTTATTATGAGTGCTGACCAAGACCAAACCTCGCATCTACGTCTGAGGTGATGCGTTCGGGGCTCCTCGCCCTCTGTATTCTCGTCTTGTGATGATATAAAAGCATTTAAGCTCATCTGGTTAGAAATGAAAAGCTGAAATTTCTCAGCCCTTTTAATTCAAGGCCATAGAAGTTCGATGAACAAAAAAACCCAAATCAAACACCTTGTAATCAGTCCTCCAGCCACTCATGTATTATAAGACCTTTTATTTCACACTAAAAGGAACTTTTTTGTACCTTTCAATTATCTACAACCCTGAACTGAACTACCCTGCTGCTTTACACCATTTTTTTTCTTTTTAACGGGCACCATTTTACAAAGTGCAGTTCTCTGTCTGGCCAAAAAGCGGATCACGTCTCCCTCTCAGCTCTCAGCTGAGAGCAGAGCTCTTCTAGCGCTCTTTAAAGTGGTCTGAGCCGCCCCGTTGGCAGCGGTTCAGCTGGCACAGCCTCGCTCTTGATTAATGGGCTGAGTGCGGGACAGTGAAGTGCTAAACTGTCCACATGTTAATCAGCCAATTAATGCTCGGCGGAGCTGCATTACCTCTGCCCCGCTGATAATCAGTCCCTTTTTGCTGGTGAAGATACGGGCAGGGATGTGGGATCTGGGATATCTGACTGCAGGGCAGAAGCCCGTTAGACTCACCGATGGGTCATGGAAAGGGAAAGAGTTTTAAAACAACAAAAAAAGGCGGATAACTTTTAACAGTGCATAAAAAAAATGGAAAGTAAAGGACTGATAATATGTGATGTACTCATTTGAGCAAAGGAGGAGCTGCTGCTTTATCACTATTAGCAACTTGAAGAAAGTTTTTGGCTTTCAACGAAAGATAAATTAGTGTTATTTAGGTCTGCGAGGCTAAGCTGCTGCCCTGTGGGGACGCTAAACTCAGGATCTGAAATCACGCCATAGCTCATATTATACTTTTTGTCTGTCACAATTTATCATCGTTTTTATGATTTAATTTGAGATGCAGTCCACTGGCGGACATGGACGATTCTGGATCGATTTACAAAAATGTCAGCGATTGGCTGTTAAAGGTAATCTGTGCTGCGCAGCTCTGTTTGTCCTAGTAGGGTTGCCGTAGCTGCTGTCATGCTGATATGTTTCATCTTTTCTTTGCTGAAACTTGAAGAATATATGTCTGTAAATAATGTCTTTAGTGATAAGTTTGATTTGTGTACAACTTTCCTGTGATAACCACAATGCTAATCTTGTTAGCTTCTCTATGGCATCTTCAATGTTAAGTTAGCATCTATGCTAATTTGTGGTCAGTAGTCTGTGACTAATAGTCACTTTATGATGCATGAAAATATATTTAGTGTTTATTTGTGTAAAATTAGCCACAACCATTTCAGTTTGTGAATTTCTGTCTCTGCATTTCAGTTTCATCGTGTTTCAGATAAACACCATCACTTTTCCAGCTGCTTCTTCATGTTTTTTCACAAACCTGATAATCACAGATAAAATTGATAAGTGTTTTATAATCGCATTGTGGACCTCTGAATTGCAATCAAATAGTGAGGTGCCTAAAGATTCCCACCCCTAACTGCAACCACAGCGCCTCCTAGTGTGAAGGAGGACATAGTAGCAGATTTGGTTTAATGTCATGTCAGCAACAAAGACTATACCATGTGAAACAAACAAACATAGCTTGTTTAAAACAAGAAATTAAAATAAATAAATAAACAGTAACATGACATTTACAGTATATACAGTTTTTCAAAGCAATATTCCATAAAAATTTAAGGACTTTCTGTGGTAAAATCCTATTAAAAACATTTTTCTTGCTGTTTGGACAGTAACAATCAAGTCTAAACCAGGCATCTAGTCTTCAAAAAGCAGAGTAGGAAAGTAAAATATGTTTTACTAACAAAGCCATATTACAATACTGACATAATGAAGATTCTTCACCTTTTAATAAAAACACTTGTAAGCCTAGACAGACCAATAAGGCATCTTGTAAAAGAGGTCAGTGATGATGACAACTAAACACCAATCAGCGCAGCCTTAGAAGGAGATATTTTGATTTAAAGCTGCAAGAAAGGGCATCTAGCTTTTTTTTGGCAACCTTAGAATTACTAAACTTGGATTTACAGCTATAATGTTTGGTAAATTGGATCCAGATGGAAATGTTTGAAGAAAAGGGTTTGCCACAGAAGCAGACACTGGACCGAGACACTCATTTTCACTCCACTGTAAACACATCAACTCTGCAAACAATACAAAATCTTTTATAAAGCTGAGCTGGCCAGCCATATCTCTGGTCTCAGCCCGATAAGTCAACTTTCCGACTCATGAGGTCATTTTAAACAGTTTGTGATTGCCATTAGCTGGGCTCACATTTGACCGCCTTCTGCTCAGTCACACACACGCTGTGGGAAAACATATCTGTGAAAGCCGAACGCGCCGAATCACGTACCCTCTTAGTGTGTGTGGTCACTTGTTTAAAAAGAAATAAACAGTCCTTTCCGCCATGAAGGGGGCAGTTGCAAATAACTGAGGGTGCGAATGACGTGACGTGAAGTTTGAAAGCCCCTCAGCAGTTTGAGTGTAGCTGAAAAGGAGGCATGTGCGTGACCGTGTGTATGTTTGAGAGAATGTGAGTGTTTAGATTTTCTATCTGCAGCGGTGTCTGAATACAAGCAGCCTGGAACAAGAAGGAACGCATGCGTGTCAGCTTCAAAAGTGCTCCGATACGGCAAGTCCTGAAGGCCCGGAAGAAAACACACCACTGGAAACCGGAGATGATCGGGAACGGGGACCTGTGAAGTCCCTCACTGTTCTCGAAATAAGACAGAAGCCGTCAGCACCTCTGGCAGATTTGTATTTGCAGCAGGGACCCCTGGCTAAATTCTGCCCTTCATCCTTCCAGGCTCATTCAACTAACCAATCAAATGAAAACGATGAAAGGAAAAGGAAAAACAAAAAAACCACAGGTCTAAGATCTTGTGTGCGGTCTGTATTGGCCTCATTCACCGGTAACAATAACATCTACATCTAGATGAAGGTCATTTACAACTATGTTTGGTATGCATCTGTTTTTAAGTACTGGTAGAGCAGTGTCTCACTGGACCACAACTGTTAGAGACTAGCTGGCAAACAGCGTTCACATGGGAGTCTGCAAACTGTCTCCATATATTTTCTGAGGTTCTTAACTTCCTTGTTAGAGTCCAGAGGCTCGCAGTCTATAATGTGTGTGTAACAAAGTTTCTCTCAAAATATAGTCCTCAATGGTGTCTCAAACTCTTCTCAATTTGATTTCAGTAAGATTTAGAGCTGTATTTGGACACCTGCGCGGGAATTTCCCCTACACAGAAGACATGAGACCTTAACGTTCAGGTCTAAAAACTAATAATTATTTAAAAACTGGTCCAGATCGGGCGATCATCATTTCCAGCTGATTAAATCACAAAAGCGGGGAGAGCTCCCAAGGTTGGTACAGAGCGAGCCAAGGCTGGTGCGATGTGCGCAAGAAATAATGTGCGCAGCCAAGAGTACAGTTTTCCAGGAAAATAGGCTGTGATTTTCAGAAAATGAGCACTCAGAAGACACCTGCATGGCTTGCTGGTTGCAAACTCTCTAAACGAAGGGAGGCTGCAACAAAAAATTTGCCCAGATCCCCAACAGTTTGAGTAACTTACTGTTTTCACCAATTACAACCCAGTAAGATGCTACTCATAGAGACAGAAAAGACAATAGCAAGTATATTACTCATTTAAGAGTCCAACTTGGCCAAATTATCACTTTCCCAGCCAAAGCATTCACTGCTTCACACTGCCAATAATAAAAAAATACTCTAAATTCACCATAAGTGTAAATTTTAGGTTCAGAGGCGATGCAACACAATAGACAACGCATATCCGTTTGGTTTGTAAGATGACAATGCAGTCATTTCTGATCAAGGTCTGTCCTGATTAAAAGGAGGAAACTCTTCTGAAGGCTTAAATTATTAGGAGTGGGGGTAATGTTACGCTGCAGACATAAACAACAACAAAAACAACTGTAATTTACAAAAGCCCTTTGTGATCCCCAAGTACCGAGTAGAAAGGGGTGAGTTAAAGGCGACAGAGTAAATATGTATGTGTTTCTTACACACACCCAAAGACACACACTTTGAACTCCTCTCAGTGATCAGCAGTTACTACAGGACAGAGTCTGGCAGACTCCTATGGCAACTTGCAGATCCTTTAAACTAAAATGAGCATCTACGGTGAATCCCAGTCAGACAGGGACCCACGCCCAGGAGAGGAACGGCTGCTGCAGCTTGAACAGGTGAGGCGAACATGTGGACAGAACAAAAACAGGGCGGCAAACAGGAGAACGAGGGACGGCCGAATAAGAGGCAGGACAGCAGTTGTGCCGTTTGTCCCAGCAGAGTTACCGTAGCTTCCTGTAGTAGAAATGTTGCAGTAAAGATGTGACTCTTCACAAACTTTTTATCTTTTCTTCACTGATATTTGAAGAAAAATCAAAATACCAGACAAATTTGAAGAGTTTTTACTTCAAATAAGCATCCCTAATATAATCTAAATTTTAGGTTCACAAGTGAATTTGTTTTATTTTATTTAAAGCACTGTTTCTTTACGTGGATATGAAACAAACAGGCGAGGAACTTTTATTTTATTGAAGTTTATTTGTAAATGGTTTATTGTTTTTTCCATAACTGAGCAGCCATAATCGTGAGGTGCCTAAAAATGAATCCGCAGTGTTTACATATTTTCTTCATGCAGCGTTTAAAATTTAGTCCAATTTTTCTGCTCATAAATTTAAAAGATGACAAAACAAACATACATGATGGGACTGAGAGGGTAATACAAAAGTAAACTTTGAAAATAATGGGCTTATTCATGCACAGAACAGAGAACGGTTTGATTTGTAAAAAGAGAAATGCAAAGCAGGGGTGTATTTCCGAAAGCACGGAGTGATTTTTAGAGTGTTTTCGAGCTTAATCATTCAGCAGATTTGGCATGGTAACAACTGTCATGACAATATAGCCCTCTAGGATATGTCTGCTTTTTAATGAGAGTATTATGAGCGAAACTAAAAGGCCATTTGTGGTCACACAAAACAGAACCTTTTTCGTATGCTAAATATCATCTCTGGCATTTTTCAGCCGTTCAGGATGGGCTTTGTGGTTATATAATGAAGGACAGAGGACTTCGGTGGCAGTTAAAAAGCACAAAATATAGCCTGAATAATAGTCATTGGAGACCAGACCTTTTAAAATTTTAAATAATATGTGCAGATGCTGAAAGCGGCGACACAATTACTCAATCCGGAGGAGTGAGAGCTGGTCTAAATATGAGGTGCTTGGAAATGTGATGTCTTCACAATGCTCAGCTGATACAAAGCTCTTTACAATGGTCATCTCCGAGGAGGCTTTCTTCAATGGACGAGATGTAATGTAATGCATACTTAACAACGGCCCTTTAACTTTAAATGACTGCAGGAGAAGAAACTTGAAAACATGAAAAATATTAACTGTGATGTAGGTGTTAGAAAGCACAACAAAGATGGACTGAATGATTAAAGTCAATACAAATTGATTCAACTCATAGTTACGGCTGGGGAATGTGCTTAAATATTAAAAAAAAAACATCATTATGAAATACAAAACATGGCTAAATGAGTTTAACTCTTCATGCACCATTTTAAAATGATACTTCTCATTTGTAGGGATTGTAAAAAAGTTATAATTTAGCTCAAAAACAACAGCGCAGGCTAACGAAATGAAGATTTTAATAACATAAAAAGACACTTTTCTACGTCGGAAACCATTTTGTTTTCGCCAACAATGCCCTTGCCTCAGAAGCCTCTCAGATTGAATTAAATTAGCATGCAGCGTTGGCTCACGGGCACACCATAAACAAGAGCGCTTTTGTTAATTATCCATGGATCTCAGCGTTACAAAGAGTGTTCCTACTCGCCCCGGGATAAATTACCTTCAAATAGAGAGGGCAAACTTGAGCTTCAGGAAAAAAAAACAAACAAACATGTAAACAAATACTTAACTGTCTCAAGTAGGTGCTCTGAATATGTTCCTTTCATGGAAAGCTTTACTTTTTTTTTTTTTTTTTTTTAAACACCATTCTTTGTTTTTATTTTGGAGTAACCTTCTGTGATTTAAACACAGAGAAAAGGCGACGCAAACAAGAAAACACCAAGTTCAGCTCAAAATCTGCCATTCTCTCCTCTCAGGTTTCACTACACAGCATGAAGTCAACCGACTAACATTAGCATTACAAAAGATCTTCTGCATCATATAATAAGCTATTCCTTTTACTGTCAGACTACTTTAACTATCCTTATGTTTTAACGGCTTATTTTGAGCAGCTGTACAAAACAGAAAGGCATTTGGGTTAAAGATTTTGAGCATTCAGTGTCATTATTTCAAAAAAACTACTCGTGGAAATCTGTCCGCTCCTGTGCAAGTGTTCAGCTACACAAAGACTTGTCAGGAGCGTAACTTTTAAAATAAGTGCCTTTTTGACAATCTATAATTACTGCAGGCAATCGGCTTCTTTGAAATGTGGAGCAACAATTTGTCCTTGAGACATAGAGAGGCTTTTTTCACCGCCTGATATTTCTACTGTTGGTGGTACTGACAGGCCACGAAGAGGGACACCAGGGCAGAAACCAAGGCCAACTGAAACAGAGCTCCATTGTTCTTGGGTTAAAAAAAAAGAGATTTAAATAAGGTTCTTCTTCTAAAGTGCTAAATGCCTCAACAAGTAATACTGACAAGAAAAATAGGTGATTGTGATGAAGAGTCCTCTTTGGTAAAAAACAAACCTTTACTCAGATTACATGACGTCAGCCAGGGTTGAGAGACGAGTGCAGAAAGGGGTACTGGTGCCAGACAGCGTTAAGTTGGGTGGTTTCCTTCTCTCTGACTCAACTCGAAAAGCTGTCTACAACTCGCCTGCTGGGCCACCAAGCCCATAATCACAGCGCTGGGTCCAAAACTACAGCTTAATCAGGGAGGAGGTGGAGGCGAGGCGCTCCACCTCCATCAGTCAGCCGTGACGCTTCGGTGAAGTCAACTCCGCTGTGGCGAGGAGCGCTTTCAACGAGTGGCGGCAGTGACGGAGCTGCAACACGAGCAACAAAGCAGACCTTCGGCGCGATCGTCAGTGAGGACAAATACTGTTGACAAGTGCAAGAAAAACCACCGTTTCCTCTAGATCCACATCCTGCTTTATAGGAGGTCATTTGTTGAGGTCTGAGAGGACTCAGAACGTGACAAAAAGAGATTAATAAAAAAAAAGTGGAGTATTAACTGATCTGTTTCTTTTTTCCTTTATGCTACAGTTAATATCTTCATCAGGTTATGTTTACATGAATGAATTAAAAGCCTAGAATTTCTTGAAGAAATGCATATCGCCCGCCGTCTTCCAGACCAGAGCTTTAGAGTAGGATCATCTTATGTTTGAGAAATAATGGAGTAGCAGCCATTTTGGCCAACACTGAAACTAACGTAACACCACCGCATGCATGTGTACGTGTTGGAGATTATTCTCAGTTCCTATTAGCTGAATATCTGAGTTAGAGCATTTTTTTGTGTGTTTGTTAAGGTCAGGTGGCTGAATTGGGTCGTCTACATCCAACAGTTTATGATACAAAAAGTTCTATTAAAATTTGTTGTTTTACCCGTTTTACTTGTATTATAGAGTTGGTAATTTCCTCAAATCTTCCGTGTCTGTGTATTTTTTCTTTTATATTCTGTTTTTATCGCACAGACTTGTTGGTTTAAAAATAAAGGGGGATGGTATGGGAGAATCCACCGAGGTTATTCATGGAATATTTGCTAACAAACAGAGTTAACGCCATTTAGTTCTTGACAAAATTTCAAACAAAGATCTTGAGGAATCTTTTAGCACACAGCATTTATGTCGGGGATCAGTCTCAGCTACTACCACACCAAATATTGGGTCAAAAATCAGTAAAACTCAGTGGCTGTGGCGGCCATTGTCCAGAACAATGAATTTAAATAACTAAACAAAAGAATCACAACCAAGATGGTTATTGTTAAATCACTTTTTTCCTGTAACAACATAATAATCATTGTTTTGCATGACTAATCTGACAAATAAAAAACAATTAAATCTTTAATAATAAACCAAAACTGCATACAGTAATAAGAAAACCCAATAAGCAGTAAAAGGCAGGTAGTAATGCTGTATACTGAGATATAATCTGAGGAAATACATAAATAACCCTCAAATCTACTTCAGTTAATTACAGTAAGTCTGTCTCATTAAAGTTTTACTTATCTTTATTAACCAAATGTGCAAAATCCAATCAGATCATGTTAATAATGAAAACGCAGATCCCTGGTTCTAAATACCGCGTTTAACCCCAATATATCTTTAAGAAAACACACTTGAGTAAATAAAAACAAGCAAATTAAGATAAAGAAAACTGCGAGATACTGAGCAAAAATGTAATAAAACTGCAACATTCGTAGCAGGTTTCCTAAATCAGTAGCTCGGACTCGGTACACAGAAAGCATCATTAAAAGTCAAATTTATAATGAAAATCCTGGCAATCAGATGGAACCTAACAGTATTTGCTCCTGTTTCCTCCAGGGCATTATCCATGGGGCAAATAATAGGTGGATTTTCCCTTTAATGACTTTATCAGAGGAAAGCATCTGTCTCCCATCTGAGGCTACAAGAAAGCCATTTGTACAGTTTGAAATCGACTGGCACCCCACAGCCGACAAAGACAAAAGGCTTTAAAGAAATTAACTATTAAACAGGCCTGTCTGCTTAAATATTCATTTTAATCCAGAGCTGGAGGAGAGAAACCCACCGAGCGTCTGGGGCGACTCGAATGTCCATCTTTCCTCCCAGGCTGAATTAACAGCTGGGTGGAGACCATTAAAACAAGAATCTACGCAGCGTTGATGTCAAAGATCAACCTGCTCCTTTTGTTTTAACCCAAGCAGGTGGAAAACCAGATCAGAAGAACAGCATATGTCGAACAGAAAGGACCTCCTCTCATGTCAAACCACAGTTTTAATAAATCTGACCTTAAACCCCAGAAATATGGTCTGCAAAATCATTTAACTGACAAAATACTAACAAGTACTTTTATTTTTTTATTATTTATAAAGCAATTCAATTATGACGATTAAATAAAAGCTGAGAGCAGTTTGAGCTCGATTTCAAAAGCCAAAAAAAGAAAACTAGCCGTAACAGAGGAATGTTATTGTTTACGCTTCGTAACTTATTTTGAAAGGATTAATTAGTAGAAACTATAGTCAGGGGTAAGCTCAGCTTCATCACCAGAGTACGTGAATCCACGTTGATCTATTGGACTGGTTAGACGGGACAAGGGAGGAAATATCGGCACAAAAATGAATAATTATCATCACCGAATTTGAAAGTTATTGTTGCTTTAAATACATTTAAAATCAAAATATTTGTCAACAAGATTACAAAAACCTTTATTTGGCTTAGGTTTTATAAAATGGTCATCACTCCACTGATGCTGAGGCCATATCCATAAAACCCTTTGTATTGCTTCCAAAAGGATTTTGATTCTTTAACAAATGAATTTCTTTAAAAAAAAAAGGTCATAGACAGGTTACTATGACAACAATGTGGCCTGCCTACTCTGATGACAGATTCTTAATTCAATAAAGTAAATCCTGCAATTAGGATTTCATCTTAAAACATCCTTTTTGTAGAGCGCATCTGTCCTGGCACACATAGGCAGCCATCTTCTCCATGTGGTATGCCTGAAATGCCGTGACAGGACATGTATTAAAATAAAAGGTTAGTAAAAAGCAAAACATTGTGACTGTGTGTTGGTAACACACGACTGTGAGCCCTCAGCCACGTTCCTTATCTACCCATATGCTCCAAGGGGCTGACCAAGATGTGCTGAGGAGAACGCGTGCAAGAGGGTAAATTATGCATGTCTGCACAGGACAAGACAGAAGGGCGCAGCTTGAAGTGGTGAGGAATGGACGGGCCGGGGGCTTGTGGGGGCTCGCTTATGCGTGCCAGCCTCAGACGGCTCACCACACGGGAGACAAAGGAAATAAACGCTCACTGGCTTCGTCACGAAAGCAGAAACGACACGAGTCAGACACAAAACAAGCCAACGTGATACGACTCAGACCGCACATGCTGTCAAAACAGCCGAGCGGGACTCTGGTTGACAGTCAAAAACCTGACTGGGTCCATTTACGACCGACCTCCCTGGGGTCTTTCAGGCTCCAGCTGACCCAATTATCCAATTAGCTGAAGACTAGAAAGTGATGATGGCTGGGACACCTGTAGGCTGGGGGGGACGGGACCCCAAGACTGGAGAGACCAATGCTTTTAAGGCATCATTAGCTTTGACTGAAACCTAAAGAAAACCTGTTATAGTTTTCAAAACAAGTGAGACTTTTAGGGGGAAAAGTTCACTCAGAACATGTTCCCATAAAATCTAAGCTCAGAGTTCTGTTGCTAAACCTGACGGTCCTCTCAGACTATAAATCAGACATTTTAACTGAGGCACAAAAGGCTTACCATACCATTACTAAGTTACTTTTGGTTCCATCGGGTTGATTTCCTAAATAAATTAACATTTCAAACAGAAACCACAACATTTCCTTTTGCCCTCTGGCCACTTCCCAACGAGACAAATAATAGCCTTTGCTTCCGACAGCTCAGTTAAAGCTGAAGCATTTTTCTTTCTGTTAAAAACATCTCCCTCCTTTCCTCAAGGACATTTGACAGTCGTGCGGTCACAAACTCACATACTCTCCGGCTTCTTTAGATGCCAAACATTAAGAGATTAGGGTGGAGCACTGAATCTCAGAGGAAGTGATCTCCACTTGATCTCCGCTCTGATTTGTCAGACTTTTGTTTGACTTCTCTGAAATTAAAAGAATCTGGCTTTGATCACACCTGACCACAATCACTACGAAGTGCCAGGGTTTTTTTTAAGGATAAAAGGGGGAAAATAAAGAAAATAAAGGCCTGGCAGCAAATCTGAAGGGAGCATGTTTTCTTTTCAAACAGATAATCAAAGCGTAGGTATTATTTGTGCACAGGTGAGGATGTTTCTGATAAAAACAGATAATCCTGGAGCTTGAGTGTTCTCGTCCTGTTAAAGCCGGTCCTGTTAAAGTCCTCTGGTTTGAAATGTTCACTACAGAGCTGAGACAACTTCTTACTGCAGCTTCCCATTGCCTCCTTAAATCTGTGTTACTGGGAAACCTTCAAAATGTGAAGAAAAAACCCCAGAAAGAGCTAATGAGAGAGGAGGACTAGTTCCTCCTGTTAGCATTTTGTTGTTTACCTAATAACGTTAGCTACAATAATATAATATAATATAATAAATGGTCA
>NC_051446.1:22838794-22858794 GCF_001649575.2 Kryptolebias marmoratus
CTCGTAACTGGATCTGTACGTAACTGCAGTTTTGTGTGTGTGTATCTGGCGACTTGTGTGTACTTTTTCAACATTTGGAGGCGTAGGAAAAGGTTTATTTTCTTTTTAAGGCTTACAATCATTTTTCACAGATACAACTATCCAAACTTACATACAAAGATGCTTACACGAGTTACATTTTTACACACGCACAAATATTTTTACACATGCACAAATCCTTTTACACACGCACAAATCCTTTTACACACGCACAGGTAATTTGGAACTATTTTCTCTCCATACAAACACATTTGAGTGAAACACCGAGTGAAGTTAGAAGAAGAACGTGTCCAGGTCTGAAAACCACACAGATAATGGTCCAAATCTGCATATCTTATTTTCAAAGAAGCACTCCAGCAGATTACGTCACAAACGTGGGTCCAAAAGCAAGCCGAGGCGGGTGGGCAGTGAAATAATGTGCACGGCCAAGAATGCAGTTTTGCGAGGCGTGCGCTCAGAAATAAGCTGTGGTTTCCAAAAGCTGGCTACTTAAAATGCAGCCGCACGGCTCGCTGGTTACTTGGTCAGGATTTGGTGAGACTGCAACAAAGAAACAGACTGTTTCTTGCAATTTTCCCACAATTTTGAGTCTCCAACAGTTTTAAAACCCATTAGAAAAACACATTTTTAATTATTACAGGAAAAACTTCAGTGACTCTAATAAATATGTCTGAATGTTGTCACTTCGCATTAGGAAATTTTCTGAAGAGATCCTGAAGCATCACATGAGGATCTGGTAATTAGATAACGAAAAACCTCACATTCATCCAACAAAAACATCATAAACTGAAGTCAAAGTAGTTATGTTTGAAGACAAGACAGACAGGTTTTCCTTTCTGTCTATGTTGACCGCATTTAACGCCCGCTTCACATCCAGACAGGTGGTAATCATGACTGAAACATGGATCGCATCCTCAGTCGTTTCCAGATCTGTCTCTGATGACTTTGTGCTCCCAGAGAGCGAGCAGCTCGCCACATAAACAGACTTCCTGGCCTCAAACACGATGAACATGGATGAACTTTAGGCCGACACACACGAGGTCGTTTGTGAAAAGGGAAAAATGTTGAATATTGCAGAAGGATTTCTTTACACTTCGCCGTATGTTTATTCACCCAAACTGCCATATAATCTACAAAGAGAACTTTTAGAGCAATTTAAAGTGGAAAAAATACTCTAAAATTCTGTCATTTAATTTCCTTAAGATTATTTTTGGTTGGATAGTTCTTAGAATAATCAGGGGTATTAGAAATATATTTCATTGTTTTTGAATGAATCACTCAGTTTCAACACTTAAAAGATTTCTAAAAGCCTCTGTGGGTGAAAAACTATTTATAATTCACTCAGAACAAGAGGTAAGACTTCTAACTCAACCATATATTTCCGAAAACAGTGACTTGAATTTTCTAACTTAAAAAAACGGATGTATTTTCTGGAGGTTTTAGTGCTTAAACATCTTATTTGCTTTAAGAGTTTGGCTGTTTGAGACTTTGCTTGTGCCTACTTTTACTGTAGATCTGGGAGGGAAAAAAGCTCAGGAGTGAAGCAGTAAATACCTCCGTTTCAGGAATTACGAGGCCTCGTGGTATCCTGACCTCAAAGATATTTAACAAAATAAAGAGCGATGAGTCTGATATGCAAGTGGGTCCAGTTAAAACCAGTCGCTGCTGTCTCCCGAGTCCCTCAACCCTCTGAATGTCTTGATTTAACTATTCAGCGTGGAGAAAAGAAAGAAGAACATTTTTCAAATACCTGAAGGATATTTACACACCTGCTACGTGTGAAGAGAGCAGAGACTGTTTCAGACCACTGCAGAAACGAGACATTTCTAACTTCACGGATGACTGACACCATTTGGGCCTGGTCACAAAAATGTGTAAACATTCATTTCAAGAAATGAGACATTTCTTTACTTCTTCAAAACAGAAACTGGAACATAGCTGTTGACGGCTCCAGAGGAGGAGGTGGGAGGGGTGGGGGTTGCCTTAAGGGCATGAAACTACAGTGTAATCAAGGTCTTTGCCAAATTACAGACCATCGACATCACTAAGCACAGTTCAATCAAGGGCTAAGAACCAGGTCACCCATTATACTAAAATTCCTAAATCACAGAGTAAATTCCTGAGTAAAAACATGAGACAGAAGAGAGAGGCATTCCAAGTGTCCGAGTACAAAAGAGTTTTGTTTACGGCAGCAGAAAAAACAAGCCTTCAGGAGCCAAATGATGATAGCACCACGGTCGACTCGATGCATTTTTAGGATGTGCAGCTAAATGTGGAGTAAAAAGAGGAATGTGCAGGTTTCTTCAGAGGCTTTGGGGACATAATGAAGCCTTTGAAGAAAAGGTTATGAGAAGCTAGTTCAACAGGAAAAATTTGACAAATTAAAGACAAAGGGTTCCTTGCAGGAATGCATATTGCCCGCGGCCTTTCGGATCACCGTATGTTAGGAAAGGAATCTTAGACGTTTCAGTCAAACCTGAAAAATAACATGAAGCTCAGTTTCAGATGACGTCACATCAATCTTCAGTTCAGTATCTGTAAAACTGACTGAGGTATAGCCATTTCTGTGTTGGCTGATGTCAATCAGCTGGGGCGGCCATCTTGAATAGAACTGGCTCTAAAAGTTGATCAGCTGCAGATGTTCATCCAGTGATTATTTACTGAATGTTTCATTAAAATCTGCCCAGTGCTTCACGAGATATTTTGCAGACAGAGTTGTTAGCACTCAGAATATGTTTTATGAATGAGTCTCAGCTACTACTAAACCCTGTTAGAGGGCAACATCTGTGAAACTGACTGAGGTATAAAACACACGGACAAAAACATCATCTACTTTTGCTGGCAGGTGATAATTAGAAGGTCAACAGATGTCCCAAAGGCTATTTTTCCCCAAAAGAATACAGTTAATTAAGGGACTGATAACTATAAATATTTGGTTATTAAAAAGATTTTAATTTCTGTATTCAGTATTTTTGTTGTTGTTGTTTTGGACTTTTGTTTTGAAAAGCATAAATAAACTGTGCTGATTAAACTCCCCCATCAAAGCAAATGTTGACTGTCTGCAATCTCACTCTGTGGCAAATAAAATAAACACAACACACACACACACACACACGCGGCTTTGTTTGGCCACAATATGCAGGTAACAAACCTGGTTAATTGAATTGGCAGCACAGGACGCAAGGCCTGTTCCCAGAGAAGACACAACAAAGATGATGGGATCAAAGGCCACCGGAGCAATTGCAAAGCCAGCTGCTGCAGTTGAAACCACCAGAGCTGAAATCAAATTGTTAAAAAAAAAATAGATAAATAACTACCTCCTCAAATGTTTACTTCTTAAAAGAGACAACTTTTAGGTTTATATGGTTACAAGTGCAAGATTTTGCTTCATAAGACGTAAAGGAACTGATTAGGACATTTCACTTTTTTTTTAAACTAAAAACAAATAAAATAAAACATTTTCCAAAAACTAAACACCGTAAATACAGAGGTGTGTGTGTGTTATGACAGGAGCTTCTCAGCTGTGGTTCAAAGAGCTGCAAACAGGATGTCTATGAGGTGAAGAGTCAGTTATTAGCAGCAAAACTTCCACTGATCACCGACCTGATTTAACAACCAATCGACCCTTTCACCGTCTGTGGTACGAATGTTTTCAACACTGTTACAAATAAAGCTTACCTGTTATAAGGATTGTTTTTAATTCCATCTAATTATAACAGGGCGACTCTTACTCTTACTTTTTTTAAAATGTCATAAACCCCAGAACTTTGCATTCAAGCCCAATAACAGAGGTTTGCTATGTGAACATAGCTGTGCTGCAACAGAAAGTCAAGCTGTTTAAAACACATCTGCAGATGAGATGGTTGGAGGTGGGAACACCTCACAATTCTAAAATGATTATCTTATCATCCTGAAACTTAAATGACTACGACTTATTTTACACAAACAAAATATTTTATGCCTAATATCGAGTCCACCGTAACATATTTAAAAAAAAAAGAAGAGAAACCACGATAATCACAGGTCTTTGAAAGCACCACAGAAAAGCTAACGCCTTGTGTTTATTACTGTAAATTTATACAGAAATCAAACACTTCAGTTGTTATTAAAGGCAGCCATGTTTTCATAACTTCATCGATTATTTGCAGACATATATTCTTCATGGTTCAATGAAGACAGGATGTTAAAACAAACAGCTTTACTGAGACATGTTTCTACGGTAACTAGGACAAACGCTGCTCTGCTGACTCTCTCAGATTAACCTTAACAAAATCGATTTTTAACATTTGAAAACTGATTCCAAAGTTTCCATGTCCGCAACGCAGGGCATCTAAAACCAGATTTTACCTCCCAGCCTGGTGTGAAGCCAGTCTAAGTCTGAGCAGCGATATGTCAGTGAGCTGCTCTTTGATTTGATCGTTTTAACTCTTGTATTTGTGCACAAAGCCAAAACTACGAAGAAAAGAGTTCCCACTTTTCCTGATAACTGTGCTAACCTCCAACCTTTGGAAATCCCAGCAACCATCTTCCTATTGCAAACCTAGACAACTCGACCCAAACATCAAGTTTTACAGGCTTAGCAAACATAAATGTTCCTCCTATCTGCAGCAGCTTTGAGCAACCGTGTTCATTTATGTTCAACAAAATCAGATTTTACAGAAACCAGTAGATTTTTGTTCACCAGTTTCTTATGGTATTTATAAATATTTCAATATGAATCATTCAGCGTTAATTTTATCACATCCTGTCATGTAAAAGCAACTGAGAACTGAAGCACAGTTTTCTTTAAATGTTAGACCAGTTTCTATTAGGTTTACGTCAGAATAAAGATTTTCATACCTATTTTAAATTAAGTGCCATAACCTTGATGTATTAAGTACCTGTGAGTTTGATTTTGGAGAGTCTAGCGTAGATATCTGGTAAGTCAGACACATCAAACTTCAGCTGCTTCCACTGTCTGTCCAGACGCGCCTGCCTCATGTCTTCCGTCTCAACTTGAACGTGTGGCGTTTCATCTGGAGCTGCAGTCGTACGGGACACAGAACCTGCCCGCGCTGCCACAGTTTCTGCAGTGGGCTTCGAGGAGGAGATCTCAGGCTGTGGCTTACTGCTGACATCCTCTGGCTGTGGAGCAGGACTAACAGGTGGTATTCTCTCCACCTGCCTTTCAGCGCTGTCATCTCTTTCATCAATGGTCGTCAAGATGGGTGTCTGCTTGGGGACGGCACGTTGGTGAAGCTCACTGTTGTTTTTTGTGACATACTGGCAAAACAAAAAAGAAGAGGATTCAGAATAACTGGTCAATATAAGTCTTTGAAAGTAAGAAATTCCTCTTAGCTTTTGAGTACAAACAGGCAAAGCATTATAAAGCAATATTTTTGTTGAAAGATACTAAAAATCAACGATGTGTGGTGAAAAGTACCTGTCGTTTCAGAAAGCTGAGATGCTGATATGTCAGCCAGTTCGAAGGATCTCTTCTGTGCCCGTGAAAAAGGCTGCGAGCAGTTTGATTACACCGAGGAGCAATTTGAGTCAATTTCTGCTTCACACTTATCCCAACCAAACCTGCAAGACACAAAAGACAGGCTTTAGTCCATGCACGAAATACTGTATTAACTGGGTTTTTAAAACAAAAGGAAGCACACTACTACAAACATAAAACTATTTAATCTTAATAAAACACAACAAAACAAACAAATACATCACTGCAATAAAACATGCAACATAATAAACTAGAAGAGCGCAAACCTCCACCAAGGCTGTAGAGTCATTAAAAAATTCCACATAAATTTAATTATATGTTTTTTGTGACAACCTCAACATCTCCTGGAAATGTCATCAAAATCAATTCATTACTTTTTGAGTATTCTCGTGCACAGACAAACAAACAAACACTACTGAAAACAGACACCCCCATGGCAGAGGTCAATAAATAAAACATTTAGGTGACACAATTCTGCTTTAATTTTATCATGCACTCTGTAATGCATCTGGGTGCACAAAACAATATCTATTACATGGATGAAATTAGGTATAGTATGTCTAAACATGTATTACTTGTTACAGTTTATATTTAGATGCTTTTTTATGGCTACTAGAGCCTATTAAAAGCAGACCTAGTGAAAAGTAGGTAGGTCATAGTGAAGTTGATTCAACTTCATCTCTTTAAATATTGCCAGGAGCTTCTCGTTCATAACGCAGGTAATTTAATGGCAATCACTCACATATTATTAATACGAAACAGTTCATTTGCAAAGGATATCACTTGTTTTGTTATCGAACGTGTCCTCAAGCAGAAACTAGTAATTCCTGCAGCTAACCGGGTTTAATTTCATGTATAAATGGGATATTTTGCGACACAATTAATACAAGAACAGCAGCAGTGAGACATAAGCTGCTTTGTGCATAAATATAACCTAAACATCAATCTAAAGTCACTTCTTGTCCTTAACTTCACCAGTAAGCTACATGCTAAGCTAGCTTCCGGTTTAGCTTCAGTGCTGCTAACAGCGCACGCGCAACAAAAGTGGTTTTAAAGCGCAACAGCATGTTGAAATAAACTTCACATTTCTCCGTTTTTTACCTGTCAGTCTGCTACATGGCGTTTTATACATGTTCACGATTCACAAAGCCGACTTCCAGCACGACCCTTTCACACACAGTGAGCCGCCATTTTGACCTCGTAAGGTAACGAGAAGCACTTCCGGGTCTTAAGTGGGTTACGAAAGCTGCCGCTGTAGAAGCTTCTGTAGGGTTCAGAACGATAAAAAAGTTGTTTTAATTCATAAAAGAATGTGTCACACAGCGCTAAAGCAAAAATGAAAGTATGTTCGTATTTTAGTTTGCTGTTTTTATACATACAGTATTAAAAATGGCGTCCACAGGATCAAATTGCAACTTAAAGCAGATTCAGTTCATATATATCTATTTATAGCCTGTCTCCAGAGCTATTTTTGCAGCTGATTTTAGTGGCTGTTGTGAGATGCATTGCCCCACTCCTGCCCTGTCTCCTGTGGAGTGTGTGTTTTTGTACACAAATACATTTTATGATGTTGTTGCTTGTTTGGTGAATATTTTATTTCACAAACTGCATTAACTTATTATGAAGGCCACATTGGGAAAACTTGAAAAAAGAAAGAAAAAAGAAAAACTCCCTTGGATTTGGAGCTGAACAAAAAGAAAAGGAGGAAAAAAAATACATGCAAAGGAAACAAAAACATCTGACCCACAATTATATTTGTGTGCACACAGATCGATAAAAAGTGACACTTTTTGACATCAAAAACCTATTTGCACGCAGTTTGTTTGTACGATTAGCTAGTAGTGGAACTGGTTGTGGATTAAACACACGTAGTTAAGGCTTATTATCGCCCGCTGCTGAAAGTGTTCACATGCTTATCTGTTTCCAAAATATTTCACGATGGCTGCTACTTCCAACTGACCTTAGAAAACACAAAAATGACTATAAATCAGTCAATTTTACCAAAACTGAGCTAAAATGTGGTGTGGTGTTAGCTAACAGCCATTCACAACACATACTTTAAAATCTACTTGTTTTACAAGATCTTTGCTTAAAATTTTAGCAATAACATTTGGAGTCAGCCCTGTTTGTCTGTTTTATATGATCGTTATGTTCTGTATCTGTAATATTCCTTCAAAGGATGCCAGGTCTTAATTTATGTTTGTTTTGTTTTTTGCAGTTTATAGTAGGACATTGAACATTGAAGGCGATTTAGACAAAATCTAATACTGCAACTTCTTTCTACAACATAACACTTGGTTTGCCTGGAGATATTTTTTATGGGTGACCTCGAGGGTTGCACGGTGGAGCAGTTGGTTAGTGATGCTGCCTTTGCAGCAAAAAAGCTCTGGGTTCAGCTCCAAGTTGGGCCTTTCTGCGTGGAGTTTGCATGTCCTCCATGTGCTTGTTTGGGTTTTATCCAGGTATTTCAGTCCAAAAAACATGCATGGGAGATTATTTTGCAACTCTAAATTGTCCCAATGTGTGTGTGTGTGTGTGTGGCCAGGAACTGGCAACATAGGCACCAGCTCCTCTTTACGCTGAACAGGAACAAGCAGGTGTGGAAAAGAAATGGATGACCCAGATGAAATGACGTTTTATAGTCACAAATGTTGTCTAAAAACTCAAATCAGAACAATGCGTTTCTTTTTTTTCTTGTTCAATCCACCTTTCAAGCAGCTCTCCTTCCCTCGGCTGCAGAGACATCAAGATACAGGAGCTGATGAATACCAACAATACACACAAGGCCATCCCAGATCCCGCTTAAGAGACACTTTATTGCAGGGGATACCCATTAAGTTCTGTTCTACGAGATTTCATTCCAGACTGACCCGGTCAACCGCCTTACGTTTATTGTTAATGTATCAAGGGCTGAAAGGGAGGTTTATTGCTTGGTTTTACACTGCATTAGTTATTTGTGGGTAGTGCATCTACAGTTTTCCATGTTCAACTCATTTTGCTTTTCAGCGGCAGCAGGAAAGAGCTTCCCGTGTAGTCAGACCTGCCAAGTTAATGGCTTCGAAGGCACTGAGTCAAACCATAATCTTCGGTGTAGCAGTCTGTCGGCTACCACTTCGGGTGACTGACATCCCTCTCTGTGTCTGAGGCTATCATTAATAAACATGTTTATTCAGTAGATATTCCCAGCGTCTTTGGACTGCAGTGGAATAATATTTGCTCCTTGGATCAGGGAAAAGTTTATCCCCTGCCAGTGAGGCTGAAATTGTAAATTCCAAGGAATCGTTTCTTCTTTTCAAACTGTCCGTCTTTTAGTCTGGCTGCTTGGGCTAATGCACTGAGACAGTATAATTACACTTTCCCTTCAGTTTTAGAATTTGCTGTTGAGAGCTTCTGGTGAAAGAAAGAATGAAATCTTTTTCACCGGGCTGGTGGGCTTTCTGCTAAAGTCAGGAAGCTCAACTTGTGTAGATAATTGCACGATACACTCCAGTGAGAAAAGACAAAGCCTAACGTGCCTTTAATGTCCTCTGTCCATAAGGTGGATAAAAAGACAGGACTTGGAGAACAGATGGGCCAAAAGAGCCCAGAAGCAAAAAGAGGAGTTTGTTTAACCCTAAAAAAGGATCTTTATGGTTATTCTACCTCTGCTGGTGGTCTCAGTATGAGGGCCTTTTATCACTGCTTTCACTGCATCTCGGAAAAAACAAAAAAAGATGAAATAGCTTCAAACTGCCTCTCTAGAGAGCAACAAGGAAACAAAAGACATGAAGGCCTGCATTGTTTCCGTGATGACAAACTTTTTCAGAGTAAAAGCAGGCGGGTGTCTTTAGAAAGCTTGAAGAACTATTGTTCCAGACCTCAATAAAAACAAACTAAAACACACACACAAAAAAGGTCCCTCAACTCCTGTACTTGCTTAAACAAATGAACCATACTATTTTATGTTTGGTAGAGCAGTCCCAAAGGATGGTTGTAGATACTGAGTGCCTCAAACTGTGATATCACCGATAGTTACTGAGGGGTGACTGAAACACCCTGAGTCAGTTTCTCTTTCAGGTTTAAGGGGTCGTTTATGCAATGAAATAATGTGCACAACCTAGAATACAGTTTTGCAAGATGTGCATGCAAAAATAGGTCATAATTTTCAACAAATGGCCACTTAAAACAAGGCTATATGGCTTGCTGTTCGAATGGTTGCGAACACTCAGAATACAGTGAGACTGCAACAAGAAATGTGCCTATTTTCTTGCAATTCTGAGTCTCCAGCTAGAGTCAAACAGTCACAACCTTTAAGATTAATTAATCAGATTCATTGATCCAAAATGATCACAACTGACATTAAAAGTCAGCAAACAGAAATGATTCTAGTACAAATTCAGTAAGAAGGTTGGACTTGGACGTGTTCAGACATGTGAAGAACCCTGAAGTCCAGTTATGGACAGAACCAAGCAGCCCGCCTGTAAATCCACCAGAGGTAAAGTTTCCAGGAAGCAGCTCGCCAACAAAGCCGTCCACCGGCGGAGTGAAGAAGCCTCACCGTTACAGGCCCGGTACCGTGGCTCTCAGGGAGATCCGCTGCACATCCAGAAGCTGCCTTCCCAGCACCTGGTCTGGGAGATCGCCCAGGACTTCAAGACCGGCCATCATGGCTCTGCAGGAGGCCAGCGAGGCTCACCTGGTGGAGGTCTTTGAAGACACCAGGACCGAGGACACATCGAGACAGACCGCTACAAGAGACCCTTCCTGTCCACAGCCAATCAGCATCTATAACAACTCTTTAACGAAACCAGGATGATCAGCTACAACCATTTAGTTTCCCTTTTTCCGATGAATAAAGTATTTTTGAATTTGAATTGATTTGATTTTAGGATTTCTGGCTGACGGTGAAGCGTTCTCACAGGAGCCTGCTGACCCTGTGGGGCCTTGGTCGAACAGACAAATTATTCAAAATTCTCGTTTAACATGTGTCACACAGGGGAACACGTTAACTGCTTATAATGAAACGATCTTCTCTCAGGAATGGCCAATAAATGGTCTCAGTGAATGACGGAGGCCTCCCGGACCTGTCGTCGCCTCGGTTCATCTGCTTTGATTTACAGGCTCTGCAGCAGCGGTTTCTGGGCCGTCCCTGATCCCACAGGGATGACCAGCTGAACGGCAGTGGAGTCAGAGCTGCAGTGCTGCATAACTCCGAGCAGAAACAGATGCACGCACTCTCTTCTGTTTATAATTGATTTTCAAGGGCAACTTTTTGTTGTCATAGTTTGTCTAACGAGCCCCCTGGCTGGCGCCCTGTTGCTCGTCAAACGCTCCATGTCAGACGGAGGCAGACTCTCACCGCCCTACCCACACTGGGATGGCACCACGCAGGAAAACTGACATCACCCCTGGATTCTTCCTCTGAGACAGACTCTTTTTTGTGTGTATAAATGCTGCCTGACTTGTTTTTCGAAGGAATTCTGATATGTCGGAACACCCGAAGCCTCCAGGGAAGACCTGGCACCCCAGCCGCTCGTCGGACAAACGACGCTCGCCCTTTTTCCAGAGACAACAGGTATCCTCGAGCTCCGTGGTGTTTACGTCTGAGATCATGGGTGTCTCTGTGGGCCTCAGTGGCTAAGCTTCTAATTGGCCACGGCTCATCAATCACACAGAGAAACCCCTTTCACCAAACCGCTCATCCAAACAGCTAAGAGGACTGAGGCCCGTGGAATGGACTCTAAGCCTCCCAACGGCCTAAAAGTAGTTGCTGGGAGGGGCGAGCGGTTTGCGAGAAAACCACATTTATCCCAGATTGATGTCAAGCGATGTATGTATCTGTCTTTTGTCTTTTCTGACATGAATGGACAGCTTCCCTCTAACATTAAACTTAGAAAAATAGGCGTGTCACCCACGTTTATAATTAAACTGAAGAAGACGGCAGGCTTTTTAATTCTCTGGATGTGTTAACCAGCTCTGCATCAAACCCAGATCCCTTTTTCTTTCCTATTTGCTGAATCTTAATTTCAGTTTATGCAGATTTATGAAACAAACAAAAGCAAAACACAGTGTAAGAAAGTGTAGAGGCACTTCATCTCCACGATCCAGAGACATGCTCCAGACGGGGTCAAAGGGGTTAGAACAACTCCTCAGCCTTTGAGCTGTCGATATTTGGTTTGGCTGAACTTTCCAAGTCCAGGATTCTGGTCACAATTTAATGCCGAGCCCACAAATTTGTCAAGAGGAATACACAGAAGTCCACAGTGCATTCGGTTTACGGGGTCACAGAAATGTCTTCAGCGTGTTTTTTCCATTAGTCTGGGTGTGTTATTTATTTATTCCTTTTATTACACTCCACTTTTTTGTGTGTTTTTCAGTTCTTTATTCACCACCACAGCTTCGCCTGCCCACGAGGATTGATAAATTGTGGGGATTTGATGAAGATCAAGTTAGACCACAAACAAATCTCAGCGACTGCGGCTCTATTTGCTCATTCACAAACACAAAACACTTAACATCCCCAAAGCTGCTCTCTGTCCAATTCTCTTCAGTAACCAAGAGTAATCAGCTGTGTCATCCTCATCATAAATCTCAGTGCAGCAGCGGCTCCGAGCCCAGATGGGAAAAGGCCTTGTTCAGTCACACTTGCCTCCGGGTCATAAATCCACACCCGTCTTCATTGAGTCAGCTTCCTGCTTTGGATCCGTCTCCCAGCAGAGCAGAAGATGGTGGGAGGCGAGGATGCAGTAAGACCACAGGCTCCTGAAGGAGGCCGTTTGTAAAATGGACTGTCTCTTCCTCCCCGCTGAAATAATGTTAGGCTTTAAGGCTTTCTTTATCCATCAGACGCAGATTTGCAGCTTGGTTCCTGTAGCTGAGAGTCTCCAGTTTACGTAAAGCCGAAGGAATGCAGGAAGAGCCGGAAATTCAGCAAGTTCAAACTGGAGAAAATGACATTTTCAGAGAAAAGGGGCAGCGTGAATGCTGCGGCAAGCTGAAAAGATTAAATGAGCAGAACAGAAGCTAAAATGAGCAAAACTGTGGGTAAAAGCTAAAACAAACAAATCCATAGCTAAAAACTGAAATGAACAGAGGCTAAAAGTCAAATTAAATTAAAGTTAAATGATTTAAATATATAAATAAGTTACAAAAACCCACAGTATTCTTGAACAAGCTGAATGTTTTGATATATGAATGGATAAAATGTCAAAAAAATAATAGTTTTATTGCCAAAAAAGTATAAAAAAAACAAACAGGAAATGGTGTGTTTGCTGACTCAGCATTTACACAATTATAAGCATTCTCAAAAAATACATACTTCACTTTTATTTTAAGTAAATGAAGTTTAACAAGTAAAAGACAATGTTCTAAAATGTATAATTTCTTCTGAAGAGTCTGACTGATAATTAAAGCAGAAATATTTCCTGATTGGTTTACTTTTAGACGCTCATCTAATTTATAAGTAAACTTTAATATAATTCTTGTTTAAACTTTTCTGTCTTTCCTTGAAATAATAAAAACAATATTCTGGCAAAAGTACAAAATGATAATAATGTTCAGACTTGCTTTAGAAGTCAGCTGAAACCCTTCTTGTCTCTTTCCATAGATTTTGCACATTATTTTTCTTGCCGTCCGTCTGTTTTTATTACATTTTATTTTATATATAAAAAAAAGAAAAGACGTAGAAAGAAAGAGAAACGAAATATGATGCTTTACAAATCTCTGCTCTGACTCCCTCTGCCTTCTTTTAGAAAGTGGCAGAATGACAAAGAGCAGAAGAAAAGCTCGTTGGCAGAAAACGAGGGAATCCTATCAGTGCATGAATTTAATTACAGCTCCGATGGCTCCACATAATCAGGAGAAGGTGGATGTGCGGGAGACTCGCATAATTCATTTAGCTTTTTTCATTTAAGCCGGCCTTGGCCTCCTCTCCATCCCTCTGTATTTCATGGAGCCACGAGTCTCTGATCTATGATCAATAATTTCTTTTCAACCCAAACATTTGCATAAAGGGGAATTATCTGCTCTCTGTGCGCGAAGACGAGAAGCTGAAACCAGCTTTTTCCTTTTGTTGTGATAAACGGCAGAGCAGCATCCCAGCTGCCCAAACTGAACATTTACAGAAACAGCTGAATGACAGCTGAAATGTGCTGAAGAAGCTAAAAGTGAAAGCTAAAATAAGAACACTAGCTAAAGGTAGCAAATGCTAGCTGAAAGCTTAAAGGAGGAAAACTAAAAGTGGCAAAAGCTATAAGTAGCCAAACACTAGCTAAAAGTAACAAAAGGCTAGCTGAAAGCAATATTAGTAAAAGGCTAGTTAGCAGCTAAAAGTAGTAAAAGGCTAGGTACAAGCTAAATGTAGCATAAGGCTATCTAAAACCTAAATGTAATAAAAGGCTAGCTAAAAACTTAAAGAGGCAAAAGCTGAGCTAAAAGCTATAAGTAGCTAAACGCTAGCTTAAAGCAACAAATGGCTAGCTACAAGTAACAAAAGGCTAGCTGAAAGCAACATTAGTAAAAGGCTAGTTAGCAGCTAAAAGTAGTAAAAGGCTAGCTAAAAGCTAATGTAGTATATGGTTAAATAAAAACTCAAAGTGGCAAACCCTAGCTAAAAGCTACAAGTAGATAAACACTACCTTAAAGCAGCAAAAGGCTAGCTGAAAGCTATATGTAGCAAAAGGCTAAAGTAGCATGAGAAGACAAAAACAGAGCAAGTTTGCTGAAGCAGATTTTAAATAAAACAATGATTTGGAAGGAATCAAAGAGATCTCCATCCGTTTCTACAGGGAAATTATTTGTAAATAAAGTTTAATATTTTAAAAAGTAAAAAAGTTACAAAAACATTTTGATATATGATGGCATAAAATAGCACAAAATGTGCAGAAGTAGTTAGACTGTAAAAAGCGTGAGCAATAAAAGCAAACCTTATATTTACCGAATGACCTGTTTTATTGATCTGTAAAATCAGATAGTCAACTTTTCTGTTGGAAATTACTTCCAAAGCAGTAAAACCTTCAACATAACTGATATATTTATTTTACTGGGTACACCTAATCTACAGATTCTTAAAGCCTGACGTTAGGAGGTCCACGCTGCCACTCAAACCCACTTCGCTCGTTTGTTTGGTGTGAGGCGGCTTGTTTGTGCATCTGCAGTGTAAAGTGTGAAAGCACACACGAAGAATGTGTGTCTGAGTGTGTAGGAAGATGGGGATGGTGGTTTGAAACTTGACCCTGGGGCCCGTTGGATTCATGAAGGGCCTCTTTTGAGTCCCCTTCCCATCCGGTGTCTGACTTGAATCGTCCCGCTTGAATCACGTGTTTCCTTATGCTCAAACGCTTAGGAATATTAAACAGCTCTCTGTGTAGAGGCAAAAAAAAAAACTCCAGTGATGTGTGTGTTTTAGCCTGTCAGTCAAACGCTTGTGGCTTTCAGCTGAAAACACACTCTGTCATGATGTTTCTCTCGTCTCTCCAAATCGACTCCAACTGACCGTCAGCAGAGACGACAGTTTAGGAGAAATCGGCTCTGCGTGTGCTGGATCGGCCTCCGCAGAGCGATTTATTTCCCCCTGTTCGAACACGACTCTGACTCTTGTTTTAGAACATGTGTGCCAGGTGGAGGAGTCATTATCTGGCAGTGATGAAGAGGAGGAGAGGACCAGCGTTTCCCAAACTTTCCCAAAAGTTCTCATCTTCCAACCCACAAAAACAGAAAAAAAAAACTGTACATAAGACGTGCGATGCCGACTATCACTGGTTTATGTTTATTAAGCAAGAGCATGAACTATTTTTCACTACATAGTTTTAAATCTCTTGTTACAGCTGTGGTGAAAATATGAAAACATGCATTTAGGCCGCTCACCAGGCTTTGTACGGCCCGCAGCAGGGACCTGACCTCTACTTTAAAAACCACTTTGTGATGGTTTCAGTTTGTGTTGGGAATAAATATTCAAGCCCGTACACTTACACACAAAACAAGTAATCAGCAAAACAAAAAGTACCCGTGCTGCAACAAAAAAACCCCTGGATATTCATGTATCGTCTTTATTTGCTCCAGAAAACTCAGCTCCTCAGGATTAGTTGCACTGTGTGAATATACATCCAGCCCAGATCGCCACTCTGTGCACCCTCAGCAAAATGATATCATCTGCTAAAAATGTCCCGTGTGTTTTAATGTGTGTGTGGCCTTGTCCCGTTCCAGGTGTGTGTGCATCTACAGGGCTCCGAAATACGGTACGGTTCAACGTTTCGGGAAAAAAAGGAATATTGGGTTGCCACACACATGCGGTTCAGTCCTTCCTGATTATGAATGTGAATCATTTTCCATAATTCCGACATTTTAATAGCTGGAGGCTTTCGTTACTCTTCATGATCACCAAATCCTAGTTCTGTGAAATTTACCAGCAGGTTTCTAACCCCAGCAGCTATGTTTCCTGCTGCTCTCACCTTAATGAATAAAAATGGATCCGTGGTTCACGGTGGATTCTTATTTTACCTCCGCTCCTCCCGTTTTACCATCCTAAGGTTTGAAGGAGAATAATGTTAAACATCTGTGGTAATCTCCCCTCTCAGAACAAGAAAAACGATGAGCCGCTGATTATTATTCCAAGGCAGAGCCGCCGTCGTGCTTTCGTTGTCTAAAATTGGAAACATAAATTTTCAGCCCGTCAGTGCTCCATCACCTTCCTAATAACTTGAAAATATAATCTCCACGGTGAAATTACAATGTGCCAAAACACATTACCTCTGCATCTGATAGCGCCTGTATTTAGTGACTTCATTCCAACTCAAAACCTTTATTTCCTTCTCCAAAATTAAATTTGCTGATAAAACCCTGAATCTGCCACGGCCATTTAAATGAACAAATGACATCAGTCCAAGCCTGGACCACCAGATCAACATCTTCAGCTTTCTTCCATCGATACAGTTGTTTCGGGAAATGTCATCTTTTTGGCCCTGCAGTGGCCTGTTTGACCGTCCCTTCAGGAGTGGAAGCACAAACCAGTCACCATATTTTGTTAAGATGTGTTTTGACCTCTGCTGCTGAGTGTGAAGAATGTTACAGACTGTGGTTCTTCATGAGAAGCACCCAGAGCATCTCTAGGCTCATGAGACAGTCAAATGGGAACATCTGAGTTGTTTTTCAACATTCAGCAAACGTCGGGTGCCCTTCCTGCCGCAACCTGGGCTCGAACCTGTGGAAACTGAGTTCTTCTTTGTTTTATGTAGGAGATATGACAAGTTAAAACCACCCTTCACTTCCTGTTTTTGAAGAGATTAATTAAACTTTAGCGACACCAACTGTCAGTTAAAATCAAAACGCCTCTTCAGACGTGGAGTCCAGCTTCCTGTGACCCGTTCTAACCTTAAATGATGGATGTCTGAGCCGCAGAGCTCCAAAGAGGCCTGGCTTTTCTCATTTATTTCACCCAACTCATTTCTTTTTCTCGCAGTTTTGTAACAATCTTGTCTACACTGTGTGACGGACCGCTAACAGAAGTCCCCAGCACACTAATCCTGACTGAGACACACGTTTTGGTGGATAACTTGCTCAGTTTATCTCAAAGCTGTGCAAAAAGACACAGGACAAATTTTGAACAGGGTTAGTAATTAAGGGTGTCGTTAACAATGTTTATTGCTGCGTTTAGTTACTCGTAAACATCTTTCCTGATCCTATAGGTTCACAACTAAGTGATAAGACCTTAAGTTTTAGGTTTTAATTGCATTTCCTGGTATGTAGTTAATTCTTAGGAGTGTATTAGCTTTGAGGGAAAAGAAAAGAGGGAATCAATCCAAACAAAATCAAACGCTGTCATGTAATCCTACAAGGATCCCATAAAGCAGGCTTGGCGACAGACAGATGAAGTTAAATCAATAGCAAACATGTTCATGAATAGCTACAACCTGGTTTGATTACTTTTTATATTTGCTGTTGCTGGACTTTTAGCTGTTTGGCGCTCCCCCTGATGAGGTGTTGAAGGAGTCTGAGTGGTTCGGATCACTTTCAGATGCTTTTTATGAGGACGTAAAGAGTTTGGGAGACAGTTCTGTTTAAGTCAGGGATGACAACGTGCTAAGGAGGTGGCCACCAGCGAACCTTCCTCCCACGCTGGGATCTGCTTACAGTCTTATATCCTTTAGAGAGGAAAGCTGCTTTAAAGTTTATCACTCACCTTATTATAGTTGCTTAAATCAGACAGCTTTAAAAACATACAGTGTGCAATCTAGAAAGATAAAAATAAGTTGTCTTCAGTTGTGCATATCAAAGTTTTAAACAAAGATCTTGCATGATCTGTTAGAGCTCAAAGTATGTGATGGGGATGACTCTCAGCTACTATCAAAACAAACTTTAGCTCAATATCTGTAAAACTGACTGATTTATGACCATTTTGTGTTTGCAGTTAAGGAGCAGCTCGGTGTTTCTGTAGGTATTTGCCTTCGTGTGCACATGTGAGATGTTGTTCTGCTTGGGTGGGCTGAGGACCTGCAGGTAATCTCCGTCACGCAGCTGCCACCAGCGCCGGATAAAACCAAATGACTGTGGGGGATTTGTCTTCCACGCAGGTGTCACGTTTGATACCCACATTTATTTATAATCGGCTGGAAGAGAACAAGAAGAGGGCCGTGCGTGCAGGACGGGTTTAGGCCGGACAAAGAGATAATCCTGAGTACATTTTTATGGATTGACCGGCCGCTTGTCTTTGTGGGCACCGATAAAAACATTAATCTGAACCTCACAAGGCTGGTACACATCCCCGAAGGTCAACGGGATTGTTCGGAACTGCTTGACCTTTCACCTGACGGGAAAATAAAAGCGGTCAAATGGAGCAGGGACAGGAGAGACTGCACTTTCTGGGACAATGCAGATTTGCTGAAGAAGCTAAAATTTCATTAATAAAGTTCAAATGAATGAAACTAAAATTAGCAAAACAGTTGCTAAAAATCAAATGAACAAAACCAGAGCTAAAAGTTGTAGAACTTTAAGTAAAAGCTAAAACGAGCAAAGCAAGCTAAGAGCCAAAAGAAGCAAAAATGATGGCTAAAAGCTGCAGAATATTAGCTAAATGCTAAAAGGAGGATAGGAAATTAAAAGCTAAATAAGAAAAATAGCAGCCAAAAAAGAAAACTTGCATTATTTAGTTTCTAAAAGCTAAAATCAGCAGAACTCTACCACTAAAACATACAGTTAGAAAACAGTGGCTAAAAACTAGCTAGCTAAAAGAATGAAAGCTAAAAGTAGCTAAACAGGCTAAAAGCTAAATGTAGCAGGAGTTGAAGAGATCTTAATGTATTTCTAAGGAGAATTTTATTTAAAATAAGGTCAAATATGTTGAAAAGTATTAAAGTCACAGCACACTAATCTCAACTGAGCTGAACCTTTTGACACGGGAATGCTTAAAATAGCTTCAGTTACGGTTAGGGTCAGGAAGAAATGCTGACTCAGCATTCACAGGACTAACCTGAGCTGCTTTAAACGTTTCTGCTACGTTTCTGCGGTGGATGGTAAAGAAACGTTGTTATCTGACTCGATCCAGATTCCAAAGAACAAGAAATAAAGTGTGTAATTCTCTTTTAGCCGTTGATCAGCAGTTGATCAGCAATGACCTTAAAAAGTCTGCTGGTGTCGGGATCAGAGCATTCGGTGAACTGCGAGGAGAGAAACAGCCTTTTTCTGGTTGAGTTTAAGATCAGGAAATAGCAGTATCTTCCCAGATTACACGCTGGATTTGCAGCGTTCCTGGGAAAACACGACAGGGGCTGGACACCACTCAGAGGCTAATTAAAATTTCAATTCCCCTTCCAGCCTCCCTCCTCCTCCTCCTCCTCACAGCTTTCTCTTCTCCAGCCCACCCATCCATCTTTCCAAGTTATACGCACAAGTTCACACACACCATTCAATACCCGGTGTTATTTTTCTTATCTGTCCTCTAAGCTGAAGTGACTGGACGTCCCCAGCCACACTTCAGTCAGACATCTGGCTGCCTCGGTAACTCCGGACATTTCTCTCACTAATTTAAAGCTACTGTATGGATTCCTTCAGCGTCCCCGGGCACATTTCCCTCCTCTCACTCTGCGTAATCAATCAATCATGCCTAATTGCTCAATTACTTGAGTGAAAAGCTAAGGAAGGAGAGAAGGAGAAGGGTTTTCTTTTTCTTTTTTTCCCCTGCAGCTTGGACTGCTTAGTCTCCTTTGGTAAACAGACACAGGCTGGGATGATAAAGTGTGTCCTCCTGAAGGACACCAGGGAATAAAATTCCCTAATTAATCCAAACATTAGGCGAGCGGGGGCTTTCCATGAGCACAACACTCTGCCAGTACCATACGGACCTGCAGCACACTTTAAAACACTGAATCAATCTTTCTAACTTCAGTATGTTATTGAGACATACCAGTACTTTATAACAAAACATCTACTTCTACTTTCTGCAAAATTAAAAGTTTAGCATTCCTTAAAGGAATGCATATCACCCGCTGACCAGAAAGAACCTTGTAAA
>NC_051446.1:22862719-22878633 GCF_001649575.2 Kryptolebias marmoratus
ATCAGGACCCTGTTAGTCCTCCTGCAGGACCAGGATCAGGACCCTGTTAGTCCTCCTGCAGGACCAGGATCAGGACCCTGTTAGTCCTCCTGCAGGACCAGGATCAGGACCCTGTTAGTCCTCCTGCTGTCCTCGCTCCACTGGCAGAGGAACTGTGTGTCCAATGAGATTTGAATGTTTTTCTTTCTTTATTTTGTCCACAACCAAACAAACTGGATTATTGAAGATGCGGAGCAAAAACAGGCGGAGGGGGAGAATGAGCTTTAATAAGTTCATTGGTGAAGGTCTGGGAAACATTTCTGATCACCGTGACAGTGTTGTCTATCAAGTGCACGACCAGGAGGAAAAACACAAGATGGCCGACTGGAAGCTGCGTGCTGTCTTCACTCAGGAATAAATTAAGGCTCTTGGATCGGGTCCAGCTGTCCTCCTGCATTCTGCGATTGCAGCGGCTGCTAATTGATTTGAAGTCGGGCACAGCGTAGAGAAAAGGTTTGGAAAATGAAAGGCCTAGCATTCCTGATAGAAAAGCACATCACCCGCCACATTTTGGACTGAAACCATCTTATGATGAGGAACGATGGAGTTGGAGTTAATCTCACATGATACGGCGAGACGTCCGGCTCAGAGCCGCCATCACGTCAAGTTTCAGCTCAACATCTGTAAAACTGACTAAATTATAGCTGTTTGTGTGTTATCTAAGGTCATTTGGCTGTGGCAGCCATCTTGAATTGGATTGACTCCAAAAGTAAAATCAAGTGTAGAAGTCCATCCAGTAATTACTTCCTGAAAGTTTTGTTAAAATACACAAAATGGTTCATGAGATATTTTGCTAACAGACAGACAAGGTTAACTTTAGTTGTTGAACAATCCTAGTGCTCAGGCTAAGTTTCGGGGATCAGTCTCAGCGACTACTGTACCAGATTTTAGGTCAGTCTCTCTAAAACTGATCGAGTTGCAGCCATTTTTTGTTTTTAAGGTCATTTGAAAAGTTGTTCAGTTGTAGAGGTGATTCATTTCTTGAATTTTTCCAGTGGTTCATGAGATATTTGGCTAACAGACACACAGACCTGAGCAAAAACATCCAAACAATAAATTTGGGCGTGCTTTCAGTCGAAGTGAGCTTGGCATCTAAGTTTTTATTTTATTTTAATAATATTCTCACTCGTTTCTTTTCCTCGTGTTTCTGCAGGACAAAAAGGTGACGTTTGCTCTTTTTACCTCGGAGCCGTAAACATGTCGGATATTAGAACAGAGGGAAGCAAATGATGAGACGTCGTCAGTCCGGCTGCGATGATCATCATCTGTTCAGAGGTCATTACCGCCCTGGGAGTCTGCTGTCTGGCCCAAATTACTGACGGAGCAGCTGCACCACTCCTCACTGTTATGGATCAACATAAAGAGGGGATGAAATCAGAAAGGAAAAAGATTTAAAGTTGGAAAAAAAAGAAAACAGGTTCACCAACCGATCACACCTACAGAGGCTGTCAGCAAAAAGAGGAGGAGGAGGAGGAGGAGGAGGGAAGGAAAATTAAAGTGTCAAAGCCGAGCGGCGGGGAAGGAAAACATACGAGAAGTGGGACGAAGAATCAGCGAGAAAGAACATTAAAGGAAGCCATGGCTGCAGCGAGCTGAACTCATCACGCCTACGTAAAAACGTCCTAATCAGGAAGAGGAAGAGCTAAATAGTTGGAGAAAGAAGAGGGAAAATTGGGTTTTTTGTCTTCTCACTTGATTTTTCTGACTCTTAACTTTGCTTCAGCAACATGCTTGGATGAAACAATAATCAGTAATGTTGGACTCTAATGTCGTTTCAGAGTTTAAGCCGAAACATTTAACTTTTTGTTTTTATCTGAGCTGCAAATGATAAAAATCATCAGACTGTCTGCAGAAAATCTGATTCAACAAAAGTCAGTTTATATCAGCTGAAAATACAAATGAATAATTATATGACCCTGTTGTTTTTATGTTTCTTTTTTATTTATTTTTTGTCTACTTTGTGTGATTTTAGTCATTCGTATTGAAATCAGACTTTTGGCTTCTGTAACTTTATAGTTTTTAAAATATTAAACTTTTGATTAACAAACATTTTCCCCAAGGAAACACGATGAGAGCTCAACATCTGCGTCAGGAAAGAAGCTTTTAGCTTTTAGCTATGCTAGCCCTTTGGTACTTTTAGCTGCAGTTTTTGCTGCTTGTATCTTTTAGTTAAACATTTATCTTTAGCTTCTAGTTAGCCTTTTGACACTTTTAGCTTTTAGTTAACCTTGTGTTATTTTTAGTTTTAATACTTTTACCTAGCGTTTTGCTTCTTTTAGCTATCCCTTTAACAATTAGCCTTTTGCTACTTTTAGCTTTTAGGACACCTTTTAGGTAACCCTTTGGTGCTTTTAGGTTTTAGCTGCCCTTTTGTTAATTAACTTTAATTAAATTTAATTTTCATTTAACTTTGAGGTGCTGTTTTGCTACTTTTAGTTAGCATTTAGCTACTTTTAGCTTTAAGATAGTATTACGGTATTTTAGTTCATTTAAAATCAGGTAATAAAGGTTGTAATAACTCTTTGATGTTTTAGATTTAATTACCTGAAGCCGATCGAGTTGTTTGAGTCTCCAAATGAAATTAAATCGAACAGCAAACAAAACAAACGAGTGACTGAACAGAAATAAAAGTAGTTTTGGTTGAAATGGAGATTCAGTCCAGGCTGTTATTTTTGTTCATGTTATTGTCACACTGAAGACTGTGAATGTGTTTTTATTTATTATCGTAACACTGTTAATGAGATTATTTCCACGTGGATTTAGATTTTAAAGAAAACAGCTTTCAGGATCAGATCGTTTGGTTATAAGATTAGAAACTGTGAGAGGAAACGATTTAGGTAAAACCAAAGGAAAGATTCTGTGATTTACGTGACCTTTAGATTAAAGTAAAGCTTTAAAAGAAAAACAGTTTGGCAAACTGTAGAAGACGGAGCAAGTTTCTGAATCTGCCAAATGTGTTTCAGCTTGACAGCAAACAGGCAGGAATTCATCAACCCTTTTAGTAAATCTGGAGAAAACAGAGGCTGTTTAAAGTGTTTAAACGTCTCAAACTCAAAAAGTTCAGAAACTTTCATGTATTTCCAAGTTCTGTTTGCGGAAAAGAACTTGGATTAGGTGCAACAGAGCGCTGATGTTGGCACTCTGTTCCTCTTTCTCCACTAATCGTGTTCGGTGTGAAATACGTTTTCTCTGTGGGACCATCGCTCGGCCGGTCTTCACAGCTGAAAGGGGCGAAGCATTTATTTCCTCACCTTTACGGCGCCTTTCCCCTGCGGTGAAGCATTTTTACTGATTTGTCTCTGAAAGGCTTAAGAAATGAGACGCTTGGTGGTGGGTCTCTGCCTGACAGGTTGTCATTCTGCTGTATTTTTATATTTATATACATAATTATACATATGATTGATGTAATTAGGTCTGCTTTGTTTCAACAGCTGCTAATCATCAGTTAATATGAAAAGAAATGAACTAAAATCTTATAAAAGTTTTAATTGTTAAAGAATATTACATTTATTTGACCTTTGGGCTATCAGTAAAATAAGGGTTTTCTTATTTTAACCACATTTTGTTTTGAATCTTACTTGTTTAGGTTATAACTTCAACACTTGTTCAGGTTGAAGGAGTAAAAATACTTGGTTAGTTTAAAGAAAAGATCCCAACTTTGGCCTAAAACACCTGCACCAAAACGTATCTGTGCATTAAAACTGCAAGAAAAAGTGAAAAGTGAAGAAATGCTTATCACTTTTCTAAGTTTAAAATAATCCAATCCGCTCCGGAGCCTCAGTAATGACCAGCATCTTTTCAAAGCTAAACCCAGACACAATAAAAGACAGAAAGAAGTCACATAAACACACTAAGAAACAAAACAAAAAGAAAGATGAATTTCTTCTTGGTGTTACCTAATAAAGACAGCGTCCTGACGCATTTAGAGGATGTTGTGTTAAACCAGATTTGACACATTTAGCTAAACTTCTTCCTAACTCTGTTCCTTAAACAGTTATTGCACTGGGTTGCGTGGAGAATCTATCATTCCCAGTTTATTTTGTGACTTTCTCCATAGATTCAGTTGTTTGTAAAAACAATGATGCAAGGTGACTGGATTTCTAGCTGGCACAGCAGACTTTTTAACAAAAAAAAACAAAAAGGTTTATGATGCAAAAGTTTTTCTCAGTAGCAGAGAAGAGTTTCCATTGGATATCTGGAGGGGAATGTTTAATTGCCGGCTACAAATGACTGACTTTCTACATTTTGCGTGACTTCTAATTTCCTGCAAATCACCACTTATGTCGTCTCATTTCTACAAGGACAGTTGTGTTCCACCCCAATTAGAATATTCCCTGTCTGTTCCCGTTCATGAGATGGCATCAGCTGGTGCGTTGCATAAAGCCGACGGACATGATCACAATGTTGGTAAAACGCCTTGGTCCTCAGGCAAAACAGTGTGGCATGCAGCCTAATAGAGACATCACGGAGGCCTATTAGCACAGATGGTTGTCATATGTATGCAAATTAGGAGCAAAGTGAATCACGTAGCCCCATCAGCACCACCTGTCTGCCTCACACAGCTACACCAAAATCCCCCGTTATGCCTCCGTTCCGCGCACACACTCGTGCACAAATCCCTCTGCAGGAGCTGAACGGTTGTTTTCACTCTACAGCTGTATATTAATTAGAGTAAAGACATTAATCATCATTTTTTAACGGCAGACAGCAGAAGGAGCGGCTGCTGGAGCTGAGCGGCAAACTGTAAAGTAGCCAGGAAAAAAGGGGCGGCTCAGGACGTGCTGGGGGGGGCTGTTCAGTGTGTGTGTGTGTGTGTGTGTGTGTGTGTGAGTGTGTGAGGGTGGGGTTGGTCAAGAAGGATTGCACCCGAAAGAAGTGAGTGTATCTGTGTCCACCGCTGTTCTCCGATCCGTTTTGAGCGACGAAAAATATCTTAAAGCTCAGTTTATTCACAACACAACCAGGAATTACAGAAAGGCAAGAAATATAAGAGCAGCAGAAGTGTTGGGGCTGCAGAAAGGACCCGGACTGGAGTTAATTAGGATCCTTTCAGAGGTAAACTATCGATGTGTAAAATGACCAGAGCTGCCATTTCAGTCATTAACAGAGTGAAGCTGTGGCAGTTTAAACAAACACGCTGAACAAAAACTTTAACCTGCCGAGATATTATAAGAGTCAAGAAAATTCACCCAGCAGGTCTTAGATTGTTCTGACTATCTCTGAACGGACCGATGACGCCATCTTTAAAATCATCACTAGAAGAATCGACAGTGATTGGATGCATTCTCCTGGAATGCAGCTATTATTTTTGCATAAACTTTAAACTGTCCTTTCCTATATTTTGCTGTGTAAAGTTGACTCTCTGAAGCACATTTTTATTTAAAAAATGCAGATATTATTATTATATCTTCCCCCATACTTTCACATTCATTCTGTTGCAGTTGCTGCCGCTGATGAAACAATCCTGGTTTCTGTCTTCCAGGACAGTCGTAGTAAAAGAAAATCATCGCGTGAAAACTTCTTTAAAGCTTAAAATCAACTCCATTTTGGGGAACAAAAGCAGAAAAAAAAATCCAAACAGGAAATGAGCAAAAGAAAAAAACTGAGAAAGTTTCTTTTCTCTGTCAAACACTGGATCTCATTATTTTACCAAGAAGCCAAAGTTAAGAGTAATGCGCAGATCTGCTGAACATTAGGACTAAACTTCGTGTCCCAATGGGTTTGGCAGCTTCAAACTCACAATAATCCCATGTTTTGCTAACAAAGAACTGTTCTAACCTCCACGGGACACAAACTAAGCACGGATTAAAACAGAGTAAGAGAGGGATTAAACGAGCAAACACAGGCTGCTGCACTGAAATCTATAACTCCATTTATATGTGGAGAAAGTAGTTTCAAACCAGTCTTTTTGATATTCTGCCACTAAAATGCCCAAAATTCCAGAGTCCTTTCATTGTTCAGCTTTTTTTTTTTCCTTCTTCCTCATGCCAGAAACATTTCCCAAGGGTCCCGTTCATTTGTTGTCACAAAGCACACTTCACCACTAACTGCTCCTTTTCCAGGAGCTCGCTGAGTGTGACCATATGGCCTCCGGAGACTCAGCTGGTCGGACTGGGATCTGCTGTAGAGCTGCTCCTCAAACGGGACTTGTTTTTGTTTGTTTGGTTTCTCTGTCTTATTTTTCTCGCCCATTATTCCACGTTTGGCTCAGATTGTGCATCTTCGGGTGACACTGAAAGTCTGCGTATTTCAGTTTGGCTTTTTGTGAACGATGTGGTTCCATCGGTGCCTTAAAGCCATGACCTTCACACTGAGGAGGTTCACAGCCGAGGGTCAGCTCCTCTACGTCTGAGGCCATGATACTCAGAAAGAAAAAAAGGTTGAATGCACCTTTTGGGTTTGAGCTCATGAGTGAGGGATGATGGATCGAGGCTTTGCCTGCTGTAATGAGGCCGACGGTCCGGTCTGTCGCTGAAAGGCAAAACTCTCAGGACTGTGCAGTTTTTTTCCACAATGATCTCTTAAATTATTTCTAAAAATATCCTTCTAAATATGGCACAAATGTCTTCATCCATACAGAAACAAAAATGACCAAAGATGCTGAAGTAACTGTGCCGGGCCTGCATGTGGTGCCACAAAAATACACCGAAAACAGGAAACAAGGTGTGGAGCGGTCACATAAAGCTTACGAGAGGTAGAGGTCGCTCGGGAGTTATAGGTCAGATTAGAGGTGATGTGACATCATCATCACCCTTCTACACAAAAGCCATCTTAAGTTTAGTTTTAATCCTGAAGCGCCACTTCCATGTGAACAAAAGGCTGATCCCAGGTACAAGTGACTGAAATGAGCTTCCTCTGTCAAGTATCAGGGACATGGTGAGGAATCTGACAGTTGTTGTGTCCTCGTGATCCTTGAGAGATAAACTGACCTCAAACACTCAGTTTTCACCACTCATGTCCTGACAGCTGCGGCGCAGTCGAACGTAAACTTCTCAAACGCCACCATTCTTTGTGAGCGGTCACACTCTCGCTCTCACAGGTGGGATTCTTCTCAACCTGAAGTTTACTTTGCACAGAGTTCCTGCAGCCGCAGCTGAAACAACAAATCAAACAGGAGATAGATGGAGAGCCTCACTGATGTTTGACTGCACTGGATTAGCCAAGCAGACAAATTAGCCTTTGACTTGTAAATCATAAGAATTCAAGAAAGTAAACGTGATGCATGAGAGTTTCGGGGAATAAACGCAGTATGACCGACATCCATCACCTGATTCATACCAACTAGGTGGCCTGATTCTGACTGTTTTCCTTTGACTGCCACTTGGTCTCCGTTAGAGACGTTGTTGAACATTGCTGGGATACCTGCGTAATCCCGAGAGTCTCTGGCGCCTCTCGCCTTCTGACCCTGGTCCTATCATCCTTTCCACTCCTCTGACTTATCCCGAGTGTGGCCTGAGAAGTTCTGTCAGTTTGGGCTTGGAGTAAAATCCCTGGGAAGCGCGGCCAAATGACCTTGGCGGGGAATTCCTTTCCCAACACGTAACACCTACAGTACACACCGAGACACATCATTTAGCATTTGAGGTCATTTTCAGCAGCGGCACTAAAACCATGATGAATGGTTGACCGTGTTTGTTTTATTTAGCTAATCGTCATTTCTAATTTTTCTTTCTGTTCTTCCCAAACAAACCAACTGCAACTCCTCATGCGAACTTTTCAAGGCTGCGTCCCGTGTTTGTCAGAGAGCTGTGGCAGTTACTTGGCACCGGGAGTCGAGCTGGATTGCGTTTAGTCTGTGTGAAATGCGTCCAGCTTTACTGCGGGCGTTCCACGGACTCAGTAAGAGCTGGGAGCCGTCAACGTAAAGCAGTTTCAACAATGTCTCGCCACAGCATAATGCCGCCTTTGTGAGGCGACGGCAGAAATATGGAACTACGTGGGTCTAAAGTGTCAGCAGCAGCCAGAGAGGCTTCGACATCCAGGTTTCGTAACGTGCCAACAGTATTTATCACTTAGCAGCATAACGGCCAGAGAGAGTGGTTGCATGTTGGACTCCCAGTTTTAGAACATTAACACGTTTTTGATTGTTGTGGTTTCTGCAGAGACGGAGCAGCTGATGGAACGAGCAGAGTCACGTTTATTTACTCAGCTCAACGAAATCCCCTCATTCTTCTACCAGCTCTTAACTTTACGTGCAACTAACGCTGCTAAAAAAAGGTTTCATTAAAGGCCGAGCATGGATATCGTCCGCTGCCTTTCCTGCCACAGTTTTAGACTAAGATCAGTTCATGATGAGAAATGAGTTAATAATCAAACTTTGAAAATATCAGTATGCAGAATCTCATGTGATATGTGTATGACCTGTTAGTATCTGCAGAGGATCACTCTCAGCTACTACCGCACCACATTTTAGCTCAGTATCTGTAAAACCGGCTGAGGTGGAGCAGGTTTTTGGGGTTTGTTAAGGGAGGATAGCTGTGGCGGTCATCTTGATTTAAGCTGACTCCAAATGTTTATCACCTGTAGATGTGAGTTTTACTAAAATATGTCCAGTGAGTCATGAAATATTTTGCTAACAGACAGACAAGGCTGACGGCAATAGTTAATGTCAAAGTTTTGAACAAAGTTGTTGCTCATTTTGTAGCATTTGAAGTATGTGTTGGGAATGACTCTCAACTATTATTACTATATACTATTATGTTAATCAGCTGTCGATGTTTCACTAAAATCTCTCCTCTGGTTCAAGAGATATTTTGCTAACGCTACAGACGAATGCACACAAACAAAAACAGGCATTGTTTGACATTGTTGTCTTCAATAGCAGGTGATGAAACAAGAATTGTATTTTTTTACTTCCTTTTTCCCCCAAAAGTGCAACCTAGTAAAATGTAAACAACCCTAAAACTTTGGTCGGCAGATTGTTTTTTAAATAACACCCAGTTATCGATAAGCCATTAGCACATATTTCTCCTGGTAGCTTGACAGCCTGTTGTCTTTGTAATGGAAACTGACAGTCGTGCACATCCCTTTGATTGATTAGCACATGCAATTACTGTCTGAGACGCATGAAAAACAGCTCCGCCGCCGCTCTCAGCCACTACTTTGTGTGACATTTTAATCTACTCGCAGATTAATGGGACACTGGTGGAATGGAGAATATTCCGCCATAGATTTTTTTTTTCCTGATTAATCAAATGTATCTGTTTTAGTGACAGGTTTAGCATATATCCACTCAGGTCTGCCACTTTTTCTGTTTGTGTGTTTGAGTGTGAGAAAGGAAGAGAGAGGCTACAGTAGGAGTGAGTGATTATCAGTGTGTGTGTGTGTGTGTGTGTGTGTGTGTGTGTGTGTGTGTGTGTGTGTGATAGGACTCCCACATTGTTGTCTCTGCTCTGTAAACACTCCGTAGAGGTCTCCTTGTTTCTGGTTTCCACATTGGTCTGTGGCTCACAAAACCTCTAAATGTTGTCAGAAGCACTCAAGAAGAAAAACGATGCCTTTCATGCCGTAGTTTTAGTCTAAAATCATCTTAGGCTGAGAACTAATGAACCATTTTGATCAAACTTTGAAAATTTCAATATGTGCACTAACATGTGATAGTCTCACATGATCCCTTAGAGCAGTGGTTCCCAAACTTTTCAGCTTTCGACCCATAAATTAATAGTGACAAAGGTGTGTGACCCCATCTGTTGGCTGTTTAAATATCCAAAAATGCTAATGACCCTATTAAATAAGAGCATAATAACTACACAAACAGTCTTAACATCCATTATGCTATTTTTTTAAATCAATTTATGATTTGTATTTCAATTCTCTGTCACAGTTATGGTGCAAATATATCATAAAAATTAGGTTTTTAATTGTAGGTTGGAGATTATCTAAGGACCCCTACTTGGTGTTGGCTGACCCACATTGGGGTCTCGACCCCAACTTTAGGAATCATTGCCTTATAGCTTAGAGTGTGTATTGTTAATGACTCTCAGTATCTGTAAACATGACTGAGTTAAAGCTGGTTGGCTGTGGCGGTCATCATGTCATGGGTTGGCTCCAAAAGTTACTCAGCTGTCGAGGTTCGTTCAGTGATTACTTTCTGAAAGTTTCATTAAAATTCGTCCAGTGGTTCACGAGATATTCTGCTAACAGACAGAGTTAATTTGTTAGTGCTAAGAGTATACGCTGTTAATGACTCCCACCTACTACCACAACAAATTTTACCTCCGTGTCCGTAATATTGGCTGATTTATTGCCATTTCTGTGCTGGCTGAGGTCAAATTTGACTCTGGTTCAGTAGAGAAAATAAAACTAAAACTTTGCTCTGGCCCAAAGAAACTTAAAAGGCAGTCAACCTTTAAATGTGAAACAAAATGAGCAGCTTGATAGCATCTGATGTAGCTTCCATAAATCAACAGGCTCTCCACGTTTATGTTTCAGGTTGTTGTACAACGACACAACTTGAAATAAATGACATAAGGAAATGTAGTAGACAAATGATCCAAATTGTTTTTTTTTATTAGTCAACAGAAACGAAGCTGTCAGTTGTACAGACGTAATTTTTTCTGCTGTTTTCCCCTCTTCTTCTTCCTTCTTGTTTCTGTTTGTTGTGTTTCGGGCTCAAAACGCTCCTAAATTATGGTCACCTTACGCAATAAAAAAAGGTAATCAGTTGTAGATGTTCATCCAATGATTACATTTTGGGGGTTTCATTAAAACCTGTCCAGTGGTTCATGAGATATTTTGCTAATGCTACAGACAAATGAAAACACACACACAGACACACACACACATCCTCTGGCGTTGTGAATTTACTGCTCAACTTTAATTGGGTTGTAAAATCAAATCCAGAGTTGTTTCAGGAATGCTAAAATGTGATTCCCCGGCTTGTTTAGAGGAGAAGTCCGGCAGTCAAGGACACAGAGAGAGATAGCGCATGAGAGAAAAACAGCTGAGGAGGAGGAGGAGGAGTGATAGTGGCAAACAGTGAAGATAAAGAGCTTGTTAAAAGAGAGTAAGCGGGTAAAAGAATTGAGACAGATGGAGCGGGAGGGAGAGGAGAGAGGAAAGTTGAACTAAGTTTTGCTCATCATTTATAAGACCCGGCCTGTGCTGCCTCCCTCGGATTAAAATCCCTGGTGATTTACTCCGACTGAACTGCCGTGAAGCCACAAGATGTGTGAGACTGAAAAACAGGAGGATCACTTGAGGCGTGGCCCGATTACCGGTTTCAAACTATCACAATGTCCAAACCAGTGAGTGTTCTCTGTCGCTCTGTTTCTCCTCCCTCCGTCCTTCAGTTGTGTACTAAACGTTTATGTGTTAAAAAAGTTGTTGTACAATTTATTTGCTGGATAACTCTGTCAGTCAGAGGTAAGATGGTTCTGAATGAAACGTTTGCAACAAGCTACAGGAGTCAGCTTGTTAGCAGGTAACCTGCAGGCTCGTTATGGAGGCTAATAACCAGCTAACTAATCGCTAACTTCAACCCTCAACGTTACTTTACAAAGAGCTAAACAAGCATAAACAGGCAATAAATAAAACAGCATGTTGACTCTGTTGTTTCAGCTACATAAAATTAAATTAAAAATTTTAATTTATTCTCAGTACTTGTAGTTAAATTAAAATTTGATCTTAAATACTCATTTAAAAAATTATCTGAAATCTGTCCTGAGGGCAAGAAAAAGCTAAAATCTTATTATCCTTATTAACACAGCTAGACTCTGAACTTATTTTATGTTGATTCTGACTTATCTTTATATATTTTGAAATTAGTTGTCATTTTTAGCTTGTAACTTTGCAATGGTGTGTCATCTTGTCATCATGTTAAACTCAACAGACTTCCTGGTTAAATAAAAGTAAAATAAATAAATAAAATACCTATGCAATAAAATTAAGATAATTCTGAATAAATAGTTTAATATTATACTATATACCTATAATATAATCATTAAGCAATATGTGATATTATTTAGCCAGCAGTAGAAACAGTAATTGCATTTTCAATGTTAAATAAAAGCAAATAAATCACAAGATGCGTTTTAAAAACTTTGCTTTAACATTCTAAAACCTCAAACTTATCATCCCATCAGCGTGTCACAGCGGCCCACGCCTGCAGCCCACACAGGAACTGGTGAGCAGCATGCAGAGTACATACACATGTAGAAAAACACACACAGCCAGCTACAAGAGTCCATGTTGAACTTGGAGTTAACTGCAAAGAGAGGGCGGTGGGGGGGTTTACAACCCCTGCATTGCGGGACTTATAACACATCCACAAACACAAACAGTGCATATTTTCCTCTCTCGTAGTGAAAATAAATTACAACGTTGAGGCAGAGTTTTCCAGCGGCACTTACTCAAGCCCCTCCGTTCGATGGCTGGACGGGCCCGTGGAAGCAGAAGGGATTTCAGGAGGTTTATCGGCGGCGAGGGACTAATTTGCAGATGATTAAGAAAACACACAGTGTAAAGTGCGTCGGAGACGCGAGAGACTCGGAGGGGAGTTTAAGAGCATGAGAAAGACTGACGGTGAAACAGAGGCAGACATGGTGACAACAAAACTTCACCACAGGGCTAGAAGTGCTTTTAGCACTGCTTTTATTTACATTCATTACGACGATGGAAACAAAAACCAGGGAGACAGAGTCTTTGGAATTTGTGTCTGATTTCTGTTAACATCAGAAGACAGATTAAGGTCAACATCTGTCTTTATCCAGTTCTAGGATCATTAAAATGTCATCAAACAAGAACACAGTATTGAAAATCAATAGGAAAGGCATCCCTCATGTGGAATGGTAGCTGCAGCATAAGCACACAGACATTTTTATTTTCTAATGCTCCTGCTGAACTCCTGAACTCCCATTATCTGTTTCTGCTCAGTTCGAAATATTGGTTTTCCCTGTCATCGTTTACATTATGCATCAGACTGTTATTATTTCTATTATGATTATGAGACTCGCTCCAAAGAGCATTTAGGGGTAATTAGGTGTAAAGCTTTGCAGGATGCCAGAAATGGAAGGATGCCCATTTGGCTTCTTAGACTCACACATGATGCATGTTGTGGGTCTTTGATGCCACACTTCCTGATTATACGAATGGTGTATTTGACCCACCAGCAGTGGCTGCGTTGAGAAGACCTCATATTATTCTCACTATAGTGCTCATAATTTTATCTTAAAGTTGGACAAAGGTCAAAAACCAAAGGTTTTCAAATGGTCAACACTGCTGGAGGACTTCTCGTCACCTTTTGTCTGAAATCTTGACTTTATTGCCTTACTGTCTAAGACTCTGTTCACAATAACATAAATGTGTTGCGAAAAAAATATTTTCGCCTGCTTTTGCAGACAATATGGTGAAAGAAGAAAACCACCATAGCTGTTCCCAAAAGATAATTTAAAGGTATATATTCAGGACATTCGCCAAAAAAAGAATTCTTCAGGCAAACATCGCAGGATTTTAATTGAAGACCACCATCCTTAAAGCATCATAATGATCTCTTTAGGAAAACAAAGCACTGTTTCTGAAAGGAAACTGCATCTCTGACGTCTTCTAATCATCCTCTAGATAGAAAGCAAAACAGCCTAATCTAGTGTACACCCCTAATCCTAACAACACTCACCGCAGCAGAAGAATACAACCAAAAGGGCACCGTCTCTTTGGTGTAAAAGTAGGCCAGCTGTGACTGCTCTAAAGATACAACATAAAACCAGCAGAGCCTGAGCTGATACTTAGGTATGGTGATGAGCTGCAAAATGGTTTACATTAGAAACATGGTGCTTCATTTAGCCTGATAAGCTCAGTTCAGAGGTCTTTGCAAGGGGCTCAGCCTCCCTTTGCTGTCATTACAAAGCCGAGCTCAGAGGAGGAAAAAAAGGGGAAGATGGCATCTAATTAGCTATGCAAATCCCGTGCTCTGGTGGATTGAGTTTTGAAATGAAATTGGTGCTTTGGATCTTCTCGGATTCTGTTTTTTATCACTTCCCGTTTGACCATTTAAGCCGTGGTGGCGTGAAATGCTAAACAGAGCAGATGGAGATGTTCCTTCGAAGAATCCGTTTGTCTCATGTTTGATTACAACGCCCCGTAATGAACAGTTATCCATGCACTCCCACACCACAGGGCTGTCGGGGAATGGTGGTTTCATCAGTTTTCTGTCCATTACATCTTAGTGTTCCCGAAGGAGTCCTAACCAGGGGTCTGAAACTGTTGCTGCTTGCCTCTGCAGAAAGATGTGTGGCTGGCACAAATCTGAACCATCAGCTCAAACCCTCCAAACATTTTACAATACAGTGATAGGAAAAGTTATGATATTTTCTATTAGTTTTTTGGAACATAGTAAAAACAAGCCCTAACAAGGTCTGAAATCATTTTCAAGACCTCGAATGACTTTGAAGCTGGATTTGAACAACATTTTGCGCAGCTACCTAAAGCTCCTCGTACAACATTTCAGTTGTAGGTTTGCTCCTGTGCTTCTGATCCTTGTTTTCTTGCATGACCCTGTTTGGTCCGGGCTTAAGAGGGCCACAGATTTGGCTCCAGAATGCTTTGGCGTACAGAGAAGTTGACGGTCGACTTAACGACCGCGAGGTGTCCGAGTCCTGTTGCTGCAAAATACAATAAATGGTCCACACTCATTTAGCACATTTCATTACTAAGTATTTGTACTGTCGTTAACGTCAACATTTAACCTGCTAACTGAAGCCTGGGGAGTCTGAGATGAAGCTTTTCAGTTTTTAACAATTCCTGAGAAACAACAGCTGCTTTTAAGCTCAATGAATATAATTTTCCTCATTATTATTTTTTTTTGTTAAAGATACAAAACCATCTGTTCCAATGAGCTGATCAGTAAATGAAGTTAGTTTGACTTGTTGTTGTTTATTTGAGATCATAATTCAGAGACAAGCTCATTTAATTAATTAGGTTTTTATATTTATTTATAGAAAACCTTAGAATGGAGAGAGGGTGTACTTACTTTTTTTTAACCATGCCATTTTCTGTTAGAAAACACATTGTTTGCTATTACTGCACACCACTAAATGTGAAAGGGTGATAGTGTTTTGCCTTTGTTTGTGCTGTTTCCATTTGCAGTCATTCCAATTCAAGATGGCTGCCACAGTTTGTCAACTTTAGCCGACACAAAAAATGACTCTAACTCGGTCAGCTTTACAGCAAAAAGAAGCAGGCAGCACGCATTCCTTCAAGGAAAGCTAAGTCTTTTAGTTTTGTTGTAAACTTTAACTGTTAACGTAATTTTAAATAATAAATTGCTCAAATCATTACAAAGTTTAAACCCCAAATTTATTTTTAGACCAACCAAGAAGTCTCAATTATGGTTGACGCTGTTATGAAGGCCGGATCTAACAACCTAATTTCCAAAAATTGACCATTTCCTAACATACTGTTAGAGTATAATGATTGAAATCCAAGCAGAGGCTGTGGTGAGTTTTTTATGGTCCACAAGGACCGGGGGTTAAAATTAAACCATGCAAAAAACCAAAATGTGGCTGTACTTTAATAAAAAAACAGCCAACTCAATTTTCACCCGTAAAGCCTTAATTCCTAATTCTTCAGGGTGCTGTCGGAGAAAGAAGTCTCACGTTGTAATAAAGAAAAGCTTAAACCCTGGTGGTTCTGAAAGAGCACATTGTTGGCCTCTCACAAAAGTTTCACTGTAATTGGACGAGCGCATGTCCGAACCCCAACAAATCAAAGGTTATCAAAGCAGGTCCTCATTTAGCAGGACAGTGATTAGTTGCCTCAGTACACCGGTCTGACATGGAAACTGTCCGGATCAAAGTTATGTCCTAATAACGTGACTTGTAATTAGGTTTTCAAGATGAGAGGAGAGGAGACGAGAGGAGAGGAGAGGAGAGGAGAGGAGA
>NC_051446.1:22878858-22966057 GCF_001649575.2 Kryptolebias marmoratus
AGGAGAGGGGAGGGGAGGGGAGGGGAGGAGAGGAGAGGAGAGGAGAGGAGAGGCGTTTCGGGGCGACACTGATGAGTTCGAGCTGTGCATGACACAAGGCAGCCCCACTGGAAAGCCTTCCAGTTTGTTTAGGGAGAGCTGACGTCTTCAGAAGTTGCCATTTCGGAGCGCTTGGAGATAGTCCATCTGTCCGCACCGCCGCACACTCGACCCGGTAATAGAGACTGATTTAAGTGCTGCGTAAACTGTTACATCAAGAGGGCCCAATGAGAGCCAGGAAGGCAAAATATTCATGGTTTGAACAGAGCATCTCAATCAAAACATGACTTTTCCCCACTGAAACAAAAAGCCTCAACCTGAAAGTTTGTAATTTACAGATTTTCCCTAATTGTTTCCTTAAATTGAGGCAACATTATCAGTAAAAATAGATGGTTTATTATCAAACAAAAGCACTTTAATCCTCCTACAGTATGAGGACTAAAAAAAGAGCTCTCTGCACCATGCTAATATTACAGAAGACATGAAGGTGCTACTTAGAACTTCAGAAACCTACATAAAGCCACACTAAAGGCATAAAATCTCAGTTCTAAACAAACCAAAACCAAAGAAAACCTTCGAGTTGATTCAGACATTTTTAGATTTCTCCGTCTCAGATGGATCTGGACGCTGATCGTATCCTTCTTTTCGTGGAATGCTTTGAAACGTGATCTATTATGGTTTAGAGGAGGAGAACCTTAGAAATGCACTAAAATCCGAGTATCAACAAACCAAAGAAGAGGAGAGGAGCTCAGATAGAAAAACAAAGAAACAAACACAGCTACATGTGCTGTTATACTATTATTTAACTTCTGAATGACCTGAGGTGTGTAATATTTACTTTATATTCTAGGAGCTGGGGTGGCACACATTTGACATGAACATTTTAAAGCATATGTATGAAAATAATTTAAACAATAAGGCAAACATGAGGGCAAACGCTGTCATTTCTCAAAGCAGAATTAGGTTTTACATTGTTCTCTTCTTTTTAGAAGTTTTAGTGGAAGGTTTTAAAGCAACGTAATAGTGAGTGACCTTAAAACTTAGTGTTTCTGACCGGTTCTGGTGACACCCTGACATTTATTCTGTACATTCCCGAGCCTGAAAATCCCCCTGAGCCCCTGAGAAACGATCATTTACAACTTCTGTTTTCAGCCTGCAACATCTGACCACGACTGTTTTGTTTTATAGAACCGTTCCAAAAGGAAGAGAACATGACACGCTCGTGAAATGTTACTTTGATCAAGTCTAGGAAAAGGCTGAAGACAGCTTGAACACAACCCTATAAAAGTTTAAATAAAGTTTTGAAAAGGGAAACCATTTGCTGACTCCATTATAGTTGCGCACATTTTGGGAAAAAGACTTGTTTAAAGTCACTACTAATAAATAATAAACTACCTTCAGGAGAGAGAGATCTTAAGAAAACACTCTGATCTTTGAGGAAACTACTGTAGATTATATTTCTTAAGATCAGTTGGTGAGCGAGGTGATAATTCAGCTGATTATTGTGCATCAAGTCTTCTTTGTTACAGGCAGAACTCATGTAAGTCAGCAAATAAGCTGTTTTTAGTGCAACATCTTTACTTCTTTGTGCATCTTTTCTTATTTGCATGAAAAAAATGTCACTGAAAAGTCAGCACAGTTCATAGTTTGAACAATGTTTACGGGTGTTTTACACCAATTAGCTGACAGAACGACAGGGAAAAACAGTTTAAACTGGGCTCCTTCATAAAACAACATAACCACTGGGGAATAAATCCAAACAGGTCGGTATTAAAGCCGAAAGCATCCAGCATACAGTAAGTGGCACCAAATATGGTGAGAACACCATCATATTTCACAACGAGACTGAAAATACAACACCTTCACAGAAGACTTGGGTATTAATAAGATGCTACAGAGTTTCCCCAGCACAGTTCAAAGTTGGTGACCGTCCTAAAATAAAAGCCTTTCTGTCCTTTGGCCTCCTTTTCAAAGGCACGGTGGGGAATCAGCTGTGGCAGCTGAGGATGCTGTGTGTGTCTGTGTATTTATGTACACAAAAGGTTTCCATTTGCTTGTCTGTGTTTGGACTGGGCGTGTTTGGACTGGGTGTCTGTAAAACCTGCACGACGAGACGAGATGGGATCCATCCTGTCGGGTGGCAGCTTATCACGAGACCGGCTGTCACCTAATGAGATATCAGCAACGCTGTTTTTAAAACAACGACAGCGAACACACACACACACACACACATCAGACTGACTGTGGACTAACCGGTGGTTTGCATGGATCGGTTCACAGACTGTTAACCTGTTGACTGATGCTGCTTAAGAAAGAGAAAATATGCGTTTTGCTGAAGATGTAACGTAAAGAAGGAGCTAAGACCTGCAGTTTTGACATTATTTAAAAATCACCGAGCTACACTCCAAATTAACAAAATTTTAATAAACCATGCTCGCACACTAATCTTCCTAACAGCAAAAACGCCCCCAAGGAAAAGTGATAGCGACTGGCATTTTGCATTGAGAGGATCATCTCCATTCTGCCTGTGTCAATCACCACATTCCTCTGTGATCGATGTGAAGCATTAGGTGCCTGCAGGTAAACAGCAGGTTCCTTAAATTTTATTAGCCCTCACTACAACAGGATTTAATGGGGGTCCAATAAAAGACTAAAACATTGAATCAGCGGATTACGGCATCATGTGAAGGGGAGGTTTTTTTGTTGCACAACAGACTGGGCTGCCAACTGCAGTGAGATCTCAAAAAGTCCCAAAGAATGAGGAGATCTAATCGGATGAAAAAGAATGAAAAACATTCACGTGTGTTTTGAGAGCTAATGTTTTCCCAGCTCATCTGGAGCCATTTTCGTCCTGTTGGTCTGTTGTGAAACGTGGAGCAGATTCACAGCCAGAAGGTTTTATGTCTGACTGACATGTTGGAGAGGAAGCTGCAGAGAAAAGGCAAAGTGTGAGCCTCCGCGACAAATCTGGGATGAATTTGTAATGGTCCAATTTCTTGTTGTGTTTAATAAGAAAAGAAAAAGTTGGGACGTTGTATAAACAGGAAACAGAAACAGAACGCAACGATTTGTAAATCTCCTGAACCCATATTTTATTCACGTTGGAACAAAGCAAACATTTACGTTGAAACTAAGGTTTAGTTTAGGAGATATCCACAATCTTGTCAGAATTGGGATTGTATTTTGAAGATAATAAAAAGAGCAACAAATAGAACATATAGCTTATGAAAAGACAAAATTATATTAGTTGATTCTTTGGTGTTATTAATGACCAGTGCTGATAAATCAGACTGCCTCTGAACGCCTCGTGTCCATCCATCATGGCCGGTAATCATGAATAACAAACACTAAACTATACAAATTGCAGCAGATGTGCCTCCAAACACACTCTGACATAAGCCCCAGAAACCCCCAGGTGTCTGGGAAACATGACATCACGTTGCCTTCCCCCTCGGCACAATGAGGACTTTGAGCAGAGCCGGTGGAGAGGGCGGTCAGCTAAACAAGTTCGCAACCATGCGTCAACAAAAAAAGGCCCCTTCTAAATTAATATGGAAAGTGGAGATGAGAGCCAAAGCAGCTGAATCCAGTTAACGCCTGGAAAAAATTATTGAGACATTCGACGGGGGGTGAAGTGGGCAGTGAAGTTGGAGAATTTGGAGGTGTGTGCTGACAGCTGAGTGGGGGGTGGAGTATATATATATATATATATATATATATATATATATATATATATATATATATATATATATATCCAAAGAAACAACATTCCTCCTCACAATGAGACTCTATTTAGACACTGACTCTTAAATTGTCTATTTTTTTTTTAATTCTGGGACTCTGGAAACAAGCGGGTGTTTGTGTGTGAGCCATAAGCTGTCAGCTTTACCTTATTAAAATGTCATTGACTCTTAAACTGCATATTTATGCGGTGTTAACCAGCGCCTGATGGCAGAGCTCACATATAGTTTCATTCTGGCTGGCAGCCTGAGTCAGACAGACTGTGTCACCCAGAGATAAGCTTTATTACAGAATGTATGCACAGGCCCAGTTTGATTGATGCTTCACCATTATTATTATGTTCTGGTGAGGTAATGTATTCCAACCTTCCATAAAAGACCAGTTCTAAATTAGTTGTGTCAAATCGTGGCGGCAGAGGTGCTGGCCGTATCTCCCCTATCTGTACGTGGAAATGAGGCTGCGCTGACACTGTGGTGGGGGGCAGAAGGGATGAACGCTTGCAGGAAACGTGCAAAGCCTGGATTTCTTTTTCATTAAATGATAGCTTTAAAAAAAAAAAAGTGCAATTATGGAGCATCAATTAAAAAAAAGGTCAGAAATTATTGTAATTTGCACTTCCTCTGAGTGTCTGTTGATGCAGCTAAAAAGGAGCATTTGAAATAGATAACCTAAACATCCAGTTTCCCTAAATGTTTCTGATCTTGGACCAGTTCTTACATTACATCTGCATTCCTTATGCTCATTACAAATGAAGGGGAGTTGATGCATCCTTGGCCCGACTTTCATTTTACGTCTGTCAACCAACGAGAAGCTGAACAGATATGTGAGGTTGTGTTGAAACCGTGTTTTACTCTCAATTTTCCTCCCTTTGGCAGTTCATCAAAGTAAAAAGGCATCTTTTTTTTTTGCTCGGGACTAAAGCCATGAGGTAAGGCATGTGTATAAAAAGTAGCACTTTGGCAAAGTTGAAAATTGGAAGAAAATTGGCGCACACACATCCACGCCACATTGTTGCTCTGTTGTGGTCCGTGTGGGCGGAGAGAACGCTACGTTTTCCTGAGGTTAACACTCCCGGGATCCTCCACGTACCACACTATTCACCCAGATGTGTTTCTGCTTCAAATGTCAGCGCAGTCACATCTGTCTCCGCTCAGCGATCGGCGTGCGTAGGTGTCCAAACGGGAAGAACTCTGTCTGAACGTCTGTGTTTCACTTTCCCAGCACATGAGCCAGTGTTTATGTGTACACCGCTCGTCTGCATCCTCGCCGTCGCTGATTGATTTCAGTTAAATCTCTGCAGCGCAGGGACTCTCATCTGTTAATGGCTTTAGCAGTTTGAGTCCAGGCGGAGAAGGATAGTAAAAATTCAGAGGTTGAACAACATTTACCGCGCTGAAGACTTAATCGAACCTAACAGCAATAACGTCTAAGGTTTCCGTCGTGAATCGTGAGCTACAGCAGATTGAACACTCAGCTCAGGTTGGGGAACACATTTACAGGAAGTTAGCATACGTCTGTTTAATCTTTGTTTCTTCTACAGTCAATGCCATTGCTGATCTTTAGAAATCAGGGCAGCTGATAGCATATAGAACACCATTATTTTTAAGTCAATATGTATTTTTCATTTAGCAAAATATAACAATACCTGCTAAAATTGCTTAACTTAAATAAACATGTATTTAACAGCCCCTAAAAGAACTTGTAGAAGCTTGTAGCAGCTTCTACCAGTTCAGCTTCCTGCTTGGTAATTGATGAAGTATGCACAGGCATGGCTCAGCTAATTAATCAGTCTATCTCTAATTTCATTTGCAAAATTATGCAAAAAGACTGCAACGTCACCTCATCTACATCAGTATGTTTTTTTTCCATTCTGATAAACCTAATTCAGATCATTTATTATCAAACTACGAAAGTTTGTTGGATATTCTTCACTACCACAATGTCCTTTATGTGAAAAACAAATAAAGGTAAAACAATGCAAAGTAAAATAATATGGTTTTATAAAAACACAGATTTATATCTTTAAGAATAGTCCTTTACTGCGCTGTCATGAATTTGAAGCTTTTTAGGATAATGAGTTCAACATTCATCGGGAAGAAAAACACAAAAAATACAGAACAAATTCTATAAGTGAAGTTTCAGTTTGATTTGGTTGACTGAACTAAATTTAACTCACCCGTTGAATGAGTTAAGGTTTATTCATCTCAGTCTAATTTGAATTAAATCACAAGAATAACACAAAAAATGAATTGAATTCGGTGAATTCAGACTAATTTGACTTCATCAGTCATCACTAAATTTAGTCTGACCAACCCAATTAAAACAAATCTGACCCATCATCACTGGTTACCAATTCATCAAAATAAATTATACTGAACTGAAACTTGTTTGTCTTTTTCAACAGCTTCTGATTGTATCAGGGGAAGAAAAGAGAAATGATGGTAAAAATATTAATACAAATGTGACAGAATGATTGGAATAAAACTGCTGACAGACGTATCGCTCTTCATCGTTTCTTTTTGTCTGTTTTCCTCGAGTCTTGATGAAATTTAGTCAGGAATGATAACATTATGATGTAAACTTGAACAAGGTGAGGATTTTACAAACAGTAAATTGGTCAAAAAGAGTAAAACTGAGGAATGTTTTTGTTGGTTTATCCATCTGAAGGCTGTGTCCTGTCTTCAGTTTATTCTGACTGCAGTGTGTTTAGGCGGTGTGTGTGACCTTTGAAAACCAGATTTCTCTGCAGAAGCTCTCGCTCCAACATGTAGGAAAGCTCAGCAGTGTCTGTTTCAAACATGAGACCTGTTTTCAGGTGAATCAGCGCTTCTGGTGCACGATGACAGAACGTCTGCTTAAAAAGAAACAATCACAGAGTTTTCTTTACTAGGATACACAACCCACGGTGACAGCACCGTGCTGCACTTTTTTATCCAAAACAATCATTTTAAAACCACGACAGCTCAGAAAATGACCAACACAAGCTTTTGTTGTAAACAAATCACACAAGACTAAGATTTAACTAGACTTTAGATTTGTCTGGAAAGAAAGTTATCGAATAACCAGCAGGTAAGATCATTTCAAAACAAACGCCAAAGATCTTGGGGGTGATTGTCAGTTACTACCAGACCAAATTTTAGCTAAATATTTGTAAAAAATCAACTGATTTATAGACAGTTTTGTGTTTGGTAAGTTTGATTAACTGAGAGTTTCATTATAATCTGTTCAGTGGTTCACGACATCCTGTATTCTGCAGACAGACACACACTTATCGATAAAAAGTAGAGTTCTTTAAATCTTTTCTAAGGTGGAGATAGAGGTTAACAACTCAAATACACCTCAAAGATCAGAGGAAGAAAACTTCTGTTGTAAATTGTGTGAATCATAAAGAGAATTTACTGCGAGACAACATTTCCTTCTGATAAAGTGGGAGTTTGTATAATTTTTCGAATGTGTGGCTCATTTAGCTTCATCTAATTTGACATAAAATAGTTGCTTTGGATTTATTATTTTAATGATGAACATAAAACTTTTTAATAGATTGCAGCTGAAGGGATTCACTTTGTTTCATCCGCCCCTCAGGACATTTTCAGAGGTGAGCTCAGCCCTTCAGGCGTCATGTTGGCAGACTCTTACTGTCAGTCAAATCGCTTCTCATGGCCTCTTTGACGAGGAGGATCAGTCTAAGGTGTTTTCAAGTGGACAGCTTCCAGCCTGGGTGCACCTGAGGCCAAAAAGATGTCTTCAGCGTGACAGCCATTAAAGGGCTGACTTAATATCACACCTCACAGACGGTCCAGGAAAAAGGTGGAGGAGATCAATCATCCATTTGTCATGATCAGTGCTGTTCTGGCCAGGGGGTAACACAATATCCGTCCAATTCGGCTCCGCGGCCTTGTCTCTTATTGCATCTCTGCTCATATACCAGTTAGAGGGTCTGTTAAGATGGGGCGGGCTGTCTGAGGACGACATGCCGCACACCGACAGGGTTTCTCGGCTCTGACAGCAACCCACCATCCTATACTATGAGCTCACGACGAATTATCCTAATGGTGCACGATAATCACACAAACTGACAGCCTTGTTTGTCTTGGATGCCGTCCCAACTCTCTCCCGTCCAGCTCAGCAGAGCAAAGACCACACAAAGTTCAATTACAGGCGATACGACTGGGATTAATTCCAGTTTCAGAGAAAACGGGTGAGAGGGAATGAAAACCGGAGTGACATGATATCACTGATGTGTGCTTAGTTTGCAACATCACCCTCTGAAAACCCATTCTGCACTCGTCTGATGAAATCCCACTTGTAAATGTGCCTCGTACCTTGAAAGCTGGCTATCATATTGTCAGTGTGAGCTAATATAATTTCCATATGGTCTGTGATGCTGTATTTTTTTGTTATTTGACATGAAATGTGGTCATTTGCCAAAAAAAAGGCTTGCTGCTTTGCTTATACAGCAGTACATCAAGAGAGGGAAATTCTCTTCAACACAGGCTGTAAAGAAACTGCTCCAGCTCGAAAAACAATATGATTCGATAAATGAGCTCTTTAATTGATTTTGCCTCGGCTCCATCAGGGCATAAGAACAGCAGGATGCTTTTCTTATCAGATTGCTCACCCTAACTCTCCCGTCTCACACAATACCAGGCTCAGGTAACAGCCTCCACACTCACAGTTGGTGTGTCTGTGTTTATGACTCCCATGCCTTTGTGGGGGCTAAAACAGCCCACAGCATCACTGTCTTCCATGGACGTATGAGCAGATACTTATCTGGAGGAAATGGCAGATCAGACCTCCACATATTGCTTTTTAATGAACACAGCAGGGTGGTGTCCAACGTCGCTCTAATGGGCTGACACGCGATGCGTCATCTGTGCTGGTCATTTCGGCATCGATATCAATCCCCCATCATGCAACAACCTCGGTCCAGAAACACCGCATGGTCACAGGGTGATTTGGTTTCCAACTTTGTGAGGTTTTAAACCCGTAATTATGCTGTCTTTACATTTGGAGCATGCAGCATTCGGGTCTATAATGTGGGTGGACACTCTGAAAAAGACTTTTCTTGATGATTATCTTGTGAAATCCTGCAGATTTCTATAATCAGCTTCTCACTCTGAGACAGTGCTGTCCAATCCTGGTCCTCAGGAATCTCTCTCCTTCATGTTTTAGATGTTTCACTATTTTAACCCACCTGACTAAAGTGAATGATGATTAACAGACTTCTGCAGAATGTCAGGTGTGCTGGACCAAGAAAACAACTAAAGCGTAATGATCGTGGCCCCTGAGGACCAGGATTGGACACTACTACTCTGAGAAACGATAAAAATTAGTTTTTAGATCTGTTTTGAGAATTTTTCCATTTAAAAAAATCTAAATTTTTACTCACAGTGTCTGGAAAAAGCTTAAACCAGCCATAATTTCTTAATATTTTGGTCTTTCTTGCAGTTTTTTTAAATTTCTGATCAATATTTCTTCAGGCATTTTGAAGGTCTTTCCAAGATTTTCTTCAGAATTTTATCTTTGGTATTTTTTAAACATTCAACCAAAGTTTTCTTAGTGACAAAGATCCCATTTAAAATAGTTATTTCCTGTGTTGTCTGTTATGTACCAATGCAAATATTAGCCCAAATATGAGTTTAGGATTTCAAAGGTTAGAGATAAGAAGCTTAATAACCAAACAAACAAACCATATTTATCCTAAAAAAAAAAGGTTTTTATTCCCATAGTGTGAAAAAGCAGCCACCTGTAAAAAAGCAAAAAGTGAAAAACTTTAAAAGACCTTCAGAAAGCTTTCAGCACCACTGATGAAGACCACTTTAACGTGGTAAGAAGAACTCATTCATTAAAACGTTCATACTTGATTACATCAACTGGCTTTTAGTGATGTATGAATTTCAATCACATGGTGGTCAGTTCAAAGCTACACATTTCTAATCCGCACTCTTATTACTTATTAAATATTACAAATAAATGCTTGACAAGTCAGGTCTCCGTGGACTTAAAATAATGGTAATTTATTACAATAACTGTACAGATTGTAATGTGGGGTAGAATTTCCCATGTGAAGCATTGAAGGTTGCATTTCACTCTAATCGCCAAGATGGTGATCTCAAAGTCAACTGACAAGCGTATTGAGAGATTAATTTGAACAATTGTTCTCCTCACCACCACCCATATGTGTAATTAACCTCACTGTACCCGCAGCAGCTTGCCTTTAAATGTGCTAAGCGACACAAGCCTCCCCTCTCTGTCTGCGTCCTGCTGCCTCTCGGAGGAAGGAATGTGACACGAAACCGAGTTCAACACAAGCTGGTAGCAGAGTTTGCATTGATAAACACAAACTGTTAGGTTTATGTTTACAGTTGTTCACATTTGGACGTTTAAGCAACGCCTACTGCAAAGAGCTCCTCTTTTTAAAAAGGACAAAACAATCCAATTATCTCCTCTGCTTCTCACAAAACAACAATAGAAAGAAAAAGCTACAGTGAATGGAGGGTAATTGCCTGAGCGCTTTATTCAAATCGGATGTATGTTGACACTGTGAGACAATTTAGAGAAGCGGCCCACTTCAGATGTGCGTTAATCTGATTAGGAGGACAATTTATTTGGGTTTCCGTGCTCAATAAAAGCCCTTCCTGCTCAGCGCACGTCCTGCCAACAGAACTGAAGAACCCAACCTCGACGAATTGCCAACAGCTGTGTATATAGAAGCAGTGTTTCCTTTTGCACGGGAGAAAAAAAGCTGCTTGTTTTAGTTACATTCAGTCACTGTTTGCACTCACAAGGACTTGAAATTTAAATGTGCACTGTATTATTAAAACTTACTTTTAAAAATATGTTTATAAATATATATATATATTTAAATCTACCTGATATAAACCAGGGTAAAGTTATTAGGTTTGGCAGTATTGGATATTCCATATTTCTCCCAGTGTTCCCAGTTGAGCTGGGATATTCCAGTTCTTTTTAATTCAAAGTGAGTTGTTTTCAGGGGGCTAACTACGGAGCCAAGGCATTCTGCTTTTGTGGAAAATTTGTGACGCTGATCGCAGGTCAGGAATGGAACAGATCATAAATCACATCCACGCAATTTCCACACGTGAAACATTTTTACTCGCTTCATCTGTTTCTCACTATGCTCGCCCCCGTGGAGGTTTTATTTTTTCAAACAATATGTTAACGCACAACATCAAATTATAGCAACTTATGTGGTTGTTGTGCCAATAAAACAAGTGTTGACGAGTGAAAAATACCGATTTTTGTCCCGAAATCTTTTAAAAAAGGCTTAGATTTATAACTAATAGGTCTCATGTCAAGCAACATCAAGCTCTAATACAGGCAGTAAAGATGTCTCCTCCGAACTGACAGCTCCCAAACCTCAGTTCATAAACCTGTCTGGAGATTATGTGCACGGCTGAGACACAGAGTCTAACTACTTGGCCGGCTCGGGGATGGAAACAGTTCCTGCACGACTATATTCTCGCTCCTGACGGAGCCCGTGCACAATTCCAGGGATGCTTTTAAACTTTCGCTACGAGGCAACAATCAGACACAGATAATTCAGCTGCTCCTTATTTGGCTCTGCCTTGGAACACGCTCGCTTTCCCATGACATTCCTTGAGAATTTGCTCATTATGCAAAGTAAAATGCAACAATATTGTCTAAGGATAACAAACAGTTTGTGTTCAGAGTCCCATTTAAGACCTAAAACCCCAACGCCGCATCCAAGATTCCAAAACGGCTGCGTCAGTGTAACCATAGTGCTGCAATTTGGTTAAACGGGGAAGATGAAAGCCGAATTACGTTTTTACATGCCCTCTAGACTGCTTGCACATTTTTCTAAAAGCGCCAATGTCTGGGTGTGTAATTACACACTAAATGCATTTTTTTTTTCTTTTTAAGGGAGACGACCGTCACTGCACAAACATTGGACAAGGCACGTCCCAGTTTTAAACTCAGACGCCACTAATGACAGATGTGTTATTAAAATAATCAATGGTCCTTATCAGAGGTTGCAAACTGTTTTTGCCCTAACGAGAACCCTTCATCACAAATTTATAAAGTTCAGATTAGAAACTGAGCCAATCAGGCTGTTTCGTTTCAATAAATGGCTTAAATTATGTAAAAACTAAAAACAACAACTTTTTTTTATTGTCCTTGAGTATAATTTTAGAAATTTATGGAGATACGCTTTTATTCTGTGATATTAATTCACTCAAACACTTTTCATTCGAAGCAGTGGATCAGTTGAAATAACATACAATAAATGCAGAAAAAAAAAAAAACTTTTTTAACCACAACATTGAATTACTGCTTTAAATTAATTATTAACTCGAGCAGGTCAAGAATACACTTTCTCCACCAGCGATGACTGAAAAAAAGCTGAAAATCCGAATCGGATGTACAATAAAAGTTAATCACCTAAATAAATCTAAACATAACTTCTTGAGTAATTTTGTTAAAAAAAGGAAAAAGTACACATAAACTCTGACAGCTCTAATATGCCAGTCACATTTAAAACAATAATAAACCACTTCCAGTTGCCTTTTTTTTTGGCATTTTAATGTTAATTTACTAATATTATAAAAGTGAGATTTCAGTAAAGACTTTAAGTTGTAGGAATAGTTTATTGCATGAAAATTATTGGTTTATATGTGCACCAAAACTTCATTTAAGTTATTTCGAATTGCAAAAGTTTTTCTTGTGCACTGTAAGAAATAAAAAGTTAGATTTATTTAACTTAAATTGTGTCAGCTGGCTCCTTTAAACTCATTTGTTTTACACACAAAGGACTATTTGAAGCTTTATTCTGACCAAATAGTTCATGGATAGGAGTGGATTCAAAAGATTTCAAAATCTTCCAAAAGCACAAGGTGCAAAATAGCTCAAAGTTTGTTAAAATAAAGAAATAATGGGCCACCCTGGCCTGTTAGAAATGTGCAAATAAAAGAAAGCACCATAGGACAGTCTCTGTATAATAAAATAAATACTATTTTATAAGCAAAGTGGTTAAACTGGATTTTATTAGCAGTTTTTAGTTACTTTATGTCTTATATTATTGCTTTTATGCAACAAAACCTGCTTATTTTGACTAAAAGCTTTCGACTGAAATTAAAGTAATGAAACAATCAAATTAAATTTCTTAGACTGAGTGACCTTTCGGTTTTCTTCTGGTCCGACTTCTTTACCAACAAGGTAAAACTTTCAAATACGTCTCTAAGAAAGTACTACGACATATGTCAGTAAAAAAGTACTTTTCATGTGGAAATGCATTCTGCAGTCTGTGCTCTGCCATTAATCACATCTGAGCCTTTAGCTTTATCGTGTGACCTCTGGGTCTGGTAAGCAGATATGAAGGAAGAAATAAGAGATAAATACATTTGTAGAGATTCTGCAACATTTCAGGCATTAAATTTGTAATAAAAACAAAAAGATATCTACATTTAAGCCATATTATTGGAGGATGTGAAGCCATTTGACCTCTGTGAGGGAATGTTAGGTGTCATCATGGTCGGTTTGAGGGGGCTGAATGTCTCTCCAGTGTCAGGGACATGAAGAAAAGACACGGGGTGTGATTTGTTAAATGCGGGACACCCTCTTGTATTGTCCCGACAACATGGGGGACATCTGGCAGCCCACCGTTGAGGTCTCCATCCGCTTTCTGGAGCAGTGAGCTGTGCGGCATTGAAGCGCTGCTTGTTTATTCTCATGCTAATACCCAAAAGGCAGGAGCAGATGTGAAACATTTGGTTCTGTTCTTGTTCACTTGTAAAGGAATTATGTGCCCCGTTATCATTATTTCACTTTTTTTGTTCTCCTATGTGTCATAAAAAGCTGCTCGTGGCAGAGGGCATCTTCTTTGGTGGCCTAACTGACTCAGAAAGCACCGGGAGGAATTTTAGAGCATATTATTGTGCAAAAGTAGCAAGATTTTGGTTATGATGTAACACTTAATGTCTCATTTCAGCACAAGAGCTGATTTGTTTATGTTTGGTTTTATGAAGTAAAGATACTAACACACATGCTGTCATGTATTTGTTAGTAAATTTGAATGTATTTGTTCTGGTTATTGCCTAAATGTTCATTTTGTCTGGACAACAAGAAAGACAGTGATGCAGAACATGTTTAAAAATTAAACAATAAATGCATTTAAATCAATGTATATGTGATTGTTTTACCCATTTTCTGAAAAAGAGAGATGTAAACACATTAAATGTGAGGAGGCAATTAGTTTCTCTGCTTTGAATTTCACACAAAAATTTGCAAAGTTTCAAAGGTAAATGCACTTTTTACTAAACTAGATTTATTGAATTTTATTTGAAGCGTCAGATCTTTTGACATATGAGTCATTGCTTTCTAAGTAAAACCACACAGGAGCATTAAATATTACTTTAACTAATCAATAGCACTAACAGTTCAAGACCTTATTTCTCCATAAAGTCTAAGATCCAGCTCTGAAAAAAAATTTAACATCCCTTAAGTTGATAACTTTAAGTTTTAAATAGAAATATGAGCTAAATCAGCAAATCTTTGGTTACTGTGTAATAAATAAAGATGTAAAGATCGATCCCTACAGCAGCCTCTTAAATGTTTATGTTTAGTTTTATGTGTCATCTTTAATATTCAAAAGTAGCCCCATTCATGGGCTGTAATGATGTTTTACTCTTAATTTAACTGCTTTTCTTAACAAAGAGTCCGTTTTAAATTCTGTATAAAAGTTAGACCCCACCTTAAATGTTCTGTACAAGTTTGATCGCTTTGTTTAGAGAAAGAAAAACGATGGTTCAGAGACCCGAATCGAAGCACAAGTCATGTGAAGACAGATTAAAAGAACTAAATTAACAGCTTTAGAAATTAGAAGAATTATGGGTATTGTTTTAAGTTATTTATTGGTTTTAATTGTTGAACAGAAAAGTTTGTCCTGATCTGTATTAAATAGTGCAGTTTGTAAGAGTTTACTCCAGAGGTTTTCCAGATATACTGATATGGTATTCTGAAATACGGGTACGCAGTCAGTGTAAACACAGCTGGAGTTTGTGTAGGTAAATCAGACAAGCATAGAATCTAGAAAAAGACCCTTAGGTGGAAATATGAGAGTGAATCTAATGCTAAATGTGAAAGAAAGGAGAAAGAAGGAGTGGGACAACTGTCGGTAATATATAGCGGGGATCAAGCAGGAATTAAAGACGGAGCTCTGGGATTTCTCAAAATGTCTTCTAGCAGTAAATTTACTGTTTCAAGCTAACCTATCTTTTAATCTGCATATTTAATTCAACAACTCTGAGCGTAAATACATACCAATACATAAAACTTGTCAAACTCCCCTATCCTAAATATCTCTTCTGTGAACGTAGCCATTGTTGACCTAATTTCAGTCACTTCTGCTGTTTCAGTAGGTAAACAAACAACAGCAGTAGTTGGCACAAACTTGCTTACAAGCTACTAATTTAAGGAGGTATTAACCATTGATATGGGGTGGAAAAAATGTGCAAATTTAATTTCTCACTGCTGGTCTTCATGACATTTCTCTGAGCACCTTTAAGGGGTAATTTTGTGTGCAAGTCTGGACACAGAAAGACACTGATGTCAGCAGAAAGTGTTTAAAAAAATAAATAAACAAAAAAGGAAACGAGTATATTATACAGTATCTTACTCCTTTTCGTCTGTGTTTGAGTCTCCCCCTATGTTACCGTGTTAAATATTTCAGTTTTTAACAGATAATTTTAACTTTAATGCTTAAACTTATCAGAAAAGAACCGTGCACAAACGTCTCCGCCCACCTGGATGATCATTGGGTGGTCTGTTCTCTCCTCCTCCGCTGATTGGCCAGCAGGAATGTCTGTCAGGCAAACTTGACGTGTGAGACAAGTTTACAACTCTATATACACGTGCAGCTGTGTATCACGGCTGGCTGTAGCATCCTACATCCAGGAAGAGAGGCAGAGGCTGTAAACTGTCAGCTTTTTCTGGTCTAAACAGGTATTTTTTAGGTTAATTTACCTCCTTTCCACCTGTTCGCGTCAGGTGTACGCGTTTTCAGAGGGTTAATGGTCCTCAGCTCCCCGTGGATGAAGGTCCAGTCCTCAGTTTCTTCATGGCAAGAAGACACGGGGATGTTCGCCTAGCATGGCCGTGCCTCCGACCGCCCAGGGACGAGTATGGCTTTTAGCCGCATCCACAGACTGGACCCCCCGTCCCGAGGCATCTCCAGGAGAGCGGCGGTCATGCTCTGCTCCCTCCTCGCGCCTCTCATCCTCCTGCACCTCCTCACCGACCGCTGCGCCTCGCCCTCGCCGGCGAAAGAAGACTCGTCTCTCGGTCGGGACTCGGGACTTTTCGGGAACTCGAGGACCAACAAGAAGAGGCTCGCGTGGGCGACCGTTGGGTCGGAGCTGACGGGCTACGGGGCCGCTCGGCGCGCCTCACGGGCTCTCGCGGACGACCGCTCGAGGAAGGTGTTCCTGCAGCTTCCCGAAGAAGAAGAAGCAGGAGAAGACGAAGAAGAAGGAGGAGGAGAAGAAGAAGAGTCCACGGCCGCCTGGTCCGGGAAGGTGTCGCCCCGGTTCGCGGGGAAACTCAGCCCGCTCGGGGAAGGGAGCAAGAAGCTGCCCCAGGCTCTCATCATCGGGGTGAAGAAGGGAGGAACCCGGGCTCTGCTGGAGTTCCTGCGGGTCCACCCGGACATCAGAGCCGTGGGGGCAGAACCGCACTTCTTCGACCGCAACTATGACCACGGACTGGACTGGTACAGGTGAATATTGATAAAATACACATTCATATTTATTTGTAAATCAACTTAATCATTTTTGCATAATGGCGCTGATTTATATTAAAAGAAAAACAGAATACAGAAGAAAAGAAAGTCCAGGCTTATGACTTGTAGGTTGTTTTTAGTCATTAAATTGCCACAATGATAAATTGTGTTATTCCAGCTTTTTATTTACCCTATACACCACTGTTGTTGACATGTCTGCATAACTCAGGAATCTTTATTTTAAATCTCAACTTTTAGAAAGTAGCCTAATTGCTCAGTGGAAAGCCTGTTGATTTATTAAAGCTACATTTAGGCCTGCTTTCATTAGATGCTATCAAGCCGCTCATTTTGTTTCACATTTAAAGGTTGACTGCCTTTTTCAGCTTCTCTGGTCAGAGCAAAGTTTAAAATATTTGTTGTTTTTTTTTTACATAAGTTGCAATTTTCTCTATTAACCAACACAAAAACAGCCACAGCTCAGTCAGTTTTACAGATTTTGAGATTTTGATCAAAAAAATGGGGCAATATCATTAGATGATAGTTTAAAACTGCAGCACGAAAGGTGGCGGGCGACATGCATTCCTTCAAGAAATGCTAGGCTTTTTATTCAGCATGAGTTATGCCCAGTTATACCACTTTAAAGCCACATTCCTGCAGGTTTCTAACCTAAAACATAAAAAAGGCAAAAGATTTTTTCCTATAAAGTGCCAAAAAGCTAAACCAAAGCTGGAGAAAGAACGTTTTAGAAAAGATTAATTACTCCGCAGCAGATTCATGTCAGGGTTTTGGAGTATCAAGAGCAAGTGTGCCCTTTAAAAAGTGTATTTTTTTTTTGGTCAATTTTACAGCCCTGCTGACCTTTAGTTGCAAAGAGCCATTTTCAGTCTGCGTGTACTTTTAGGGAATCCGAACACACATGTGCGCTCCTGTTATTTCTCCCGCTCAAGTCGGATTTGTGATTGATTTCGTCTGTCATTGTGAGACTATGTGAGTGAGTATTGTGTGTTCACATTTCTGCAGGCCTGTGGGGAATAATGGCTCTTCCTCTCGGTGGTTCTCTGTCTAATGGGGCATTGCCGACATCGCAGCTCTGTTATTAAGAAGGATTAGGGCCATAATTAAAGGTTACCTGAGTGTCTCAGGAGGTATAATTCGCCTTTTGATTGAGTTAACACTACACACAGCACCCTCTAAAAGCCCGGAGAGACAAAACTTTTACTCCCGCTCACCAATGTGTCCCTTCACCCTCCTGCTCCCCCCCCCAAACATTTTGGCTTTCTCCCATCTCCCACTCACAAACTGCCCTCTTTGTGCCTCCCTGAGAGTGAACATTCTCTTTTTGCCATCACTCTTTCACACTCTTCTGTTTACCTATTCATCCATTGTGGGGGTTTTTATATCCATGAGGGTCCCATCCATCCCGAGGAGTTGCCAAGATTCCCTGGAATTTGGACCGCGGCTCCAATGATGGACCTCGGTGCCGGTTCACCTTAATGCTCCCCGCCGAAAACAAAAGGGCCCTTGAATCAGAAAGAGGAATAAATAACTATTAAAACAGCACGGCCCACTCTGCAGGAGTTCATCTTGTCAGCTCTCCCTGACAACGCCTGAGAGTCCTCCTGGTGATGGCTTTTGTGTTTTCAAAGCTTTTGACTGAATCAGTCGTTGGTTTGAGGATAAAGGTGTTTTCTTGCGCCTTACCAGGGCTTGTCAAAACCAAGTCTGATTGCTTTGCTCAGATCAACAAACTCCCCATTTATGGAACGCTTTTAGGATTTCAAGGCTGCGGTAACGTGATTAAGTAAGACGTAATTGAATGTGAAAAATGAAGTATACTGTTGCAGAACTCCTCAGTGTGTGGATTTTACATTTGACTTTCGCGATGAACGAGACTGTTTTGGCCGCCGCAGGCTCCCGTAGACTCCAGCCCGTGTGATGTGACGAGGATGAGAGGTGGGCCGAGGCAAAAAAATCACTACAAATTACAACATTTAACGCTAAACACTAAGTTTTACTAAAGGTAGACCAGCAAACTTAACCAAAATTTAGTTGTTTTTATGCAAGAATGTCTTCTGTAGGTCATTTCTAAGTGTACAAGTTCCTCCAAGGGTTGGTAATATTACATTTATTTAAGTAGAAAAACTACTAAACAGTATTTATAGACAAGTTTTCAGTAGGCTTTTTGTAACGACTCAAACAATCAGATTGAAAAAGAGCAGAGTGAGCTAAGTTTATTAGACTTTGAAGCTGTTTGTGCGGAATTAAGATATTCCACTATTAAAAATAAATTATTTAAATAAAACTACGCCTATTTTAGGTGAAGTTTTGTCTCAGTTTAGCTGAAAGGTGAAAAATAAAAGTCAGCGCAGCGTCATTATCAGTGATGTTTTATGTACTACCTATGAAATAGAGTGTGGTTTTTAATTTTCGATGTGAAGCACTTTTAATCTTACAAAAAAATGTTTATTTGATTTCCCATTAAACACGTGAGGAATTTTATTTTGAAAAAAGAAACCCTGCTGGAACGTATTTTAGAGAGAAAAGACTTTAGGCACCTTAAAGCAATAATAGCTGTCAAAATAAAAAATTTTTTAATGTTTTTATTTGAATTTTATACTTCTAACACAATTTCTTCTTCATTAAATGATTATCTTTAGGGCTTTTATATAAATTACGTTAAAAAATAGCAAATAGCCTCTGTTTACAACTTGTAATTGTTGGCAACAATACATTAATTTGCTAATTTTGCTTATTTATTAAACTTTCTGTAGTAGACTTTTGGTAGCTAATAATCATATTTAGTTTTTTATTATCACAGATGATACAAATATACAAAAAAAATCTTTGTTATTACTTATAAAATTCTGTATATTTTACTGATTAATTGTAGAATAATAAGACACTTGTGGCAACATCATAAAACATGAAATAAAACATTTTTTAAAATGCAATATTTATAAACCAAAACTGATTATAAACAGATTCCTGTTTATGTGCAATGTGATCATTTAAAAGAGCCGTGGAAGTGGAGGAATAAACTCTGATGCTATGAAGCAAATCTTACTTTTTAAAGAAATGTATCAAATTTCAGGAGAAAAGTAATAATTCATCATGAATAAATTAATAAAGCTTTAGTTAACTCACTGCAGAAATGTCAAGAGGTTTAATCTTATATTTAAACTGAAATATCTGTTACTATTATTATTTTTATTAAGAGTTCAGTGAAATTGATTTGCATTAGTTTTCATTTTGAAACCAGAACATGACTTTTATAAACTTTTAAACTATTCTGTTTCTAGAGGCTGCCATAAATCATTTAATTTTAAGCTTTTATTTACCATAAAGTCGGTCAAACAACCTATTAAGTGCACTTATAAAGACATTTGTTCATTTTAAACACAAGTCATTTGACAGGATATTGTTTTGCAGTGTTCCTGTTCTTTACGAGACACTTTTTGAAGATAATTAACTCAACAAAACTTTTTCCAGAATAACTATATATGTTTGGCTACGTATTGGAAGCTGAGCTTACTCCCTAAATTATTTATGATGCAAAATTTAGTCACACAATAAAAATAATTAAAATTACAGTTTTGAGTTTTGAACTAATTGCAACAAATAATCTGCTTCAACTTGTGTATTTATTCAAATAAAGCTGATTTAACTCGTGAATTTTAACACAGAATGTAGTTTTTGGATAACGTTGTTGCGTACAGTTCAGGCCTTTCCTTTTACAGGAAACAAACACCAACTGCTCGGTCAGTTTGTGTTACGTTTCACTTCATCGAACCACACAACCTGCTCGCCTCTTGTTTTGGAAATGGACACTCCGAGTGAACAAGAAGGTCAAGCTCCATCGCTGTGAAGTAAGGTGGAGGTCTGCGCTGCCGAGTAGTAACCATTATGTTTTTGGCCTACTTAGGTTACTGAACACCCAAGCTTTCACTTGTCTGGACCCTGCTGCTTCAGACGTCTAAAGACCGGCCGGATTAGGCCTCACCTGATCCTTCAGTGGGCTAATTATGCGCCGTAAAAAAACTGGTGTGACCACACAAAAAAACACAAAGTCAAAAACAGGAAATAACCAGGTGGGTTAAGGTTGGATTGTGTTTTTCTTTACGTAAAACCATGAGGAAGTAAATTAAAACCTTGAGGTTGGATAGAAAAAAAGAGCCTATAAAATTAGGGACTTCCCTGTTCAGAGAAGACTTATTTCAGAGGGAGTTCTGAGGTTGTAGTAAAAAAAAATAAAACCTGGTTCTTGATCATAAATGCAGCGGCGCAGTGGGGAGTTGTGTTAGAAACCGCCCGTGTTTTCCTGTGCCACTCCGTGGTCAGCCCGTTTTTACACATTACAAATGAAAGATTTTATTTCTAACGCTTTAGGTACGCTTCAGGAGCCAGATGTAGACGTGTTGGTCATAAAAATGTGCTTGTCTGTGTTTAAGATCTATGATTTCTTTTGAGTTATTAGCATTTTGTTCTGTTTTTCTCTTCTGTTAGCCACTTAATCAGGTTTGTTGATCCAACTTTTATTAGCAAAAAAGGAAAATAAAGTAACATTTGTCAATGGTTAGTGGTAAAAACTTGATGAATTACCAGCATTTTTTGAAGCGAGGCAGCCTGACAAGCGTCTCATGTTGGTTCGATTAATTGGGTGGCAGGGTTTGAACTTTAAACACCGGTCTTGTTTGCTGCCGCCTTAAATTTCACTTGTCATTCTGCGTGTGGAGTAGTTTGGTGCACGGCTGGAAAGAATGACACAACTCAGAGGAGGCCTAACCTCTTTGGTTGTGTTCTTTTGTAGGACACTGAAATTACTGTGACCAAACCACAGACGAGTTTCTGTCATTGTAGAAGTTCAGACATTGCTTGAAAACTGCAAAACTTTACTCACAACTTAAATTCTAAAGTCAAGCATGCACAAACAGCCAGATTAAAAAGAAAACTATATGTGTGTAATAACTGTAAGCTGCAAAATATTTGCAAAAGTTTGTACAAATTATCAATCTATGGTGAGGTATCTAAAGCATATTTGATGCAGTTTGTTTAGAATAAGGATGGGTTTGTATAAGATTCTGACTATATAAACTTGAGCAAAAATACCACAACTTTTTGGTATAATAACAAAAACTTAAAAACATGATTTATTTGCATTTTATTTAAAAACAAAAATGCAAATACTATTACTACTGCAGCCTAAGTAATATCACATAGTGTTTAGTGATAATTATACTACAGGTATAATAGTGTACAAATACCTAACATAATATTTATTTATAGTTATTTTATTTTAAGACTGGCTCAGTTTAATATCAGTGTCAGCTTTTTACTGCACTCAGGACAGATTTTACCCAATTTCTGATCAGTCTTTTTATTTGTAATAATATTTAAAATTAATGCTAATTTTTATTTTAATCATAGGTAGTGAGATCAACTTTTAGCTTTACGGCCAGAGGAACAGATCATAGAGGACATTTGGACAAATAAGGAAACAAGAAGGAAGAAGTTCTCTTCCTTTTTAAGCTTGACAAGTGGCAAACTAAACTACAGCACCAGATCAATTTATTTATAATTCTAAAGTAATTGTGCCCATTGAGCAGAATATAACTTCTTCTCAGAGGAAATTATTTACATGAAGTTAAAATTAAACCCTAAAAAGAGGTTGGTGCTCACTCGTTGTGTCGCCAGTTTCTCAAGAGAAGGGTGCGATTTGTAGCATTTTCTGTAACTACGTTTTGTGAGAAACTGTAACTAAGCAAAACGATAACTTTGTTTGCAGAATCGGACAATGAACGGCTCAGACTTTTAACAGCATCTGCTGCCACAGAGGCAGGTTTGTGCACGGCAGGTGGGGCGGGCGGAGGTGGGGGGTGGGGTTGCAGGGGGCACACATCCACGGTGGACGTAATGTGATCGTCAGAAACCTTCAGAGCACGAGCTCCGAGCTGCCTTTGGATTGTGAAAGTGATTATCGTGGGGTATAATTGTACAACTGGGACACTCACCTCTTGCTGGAGGCATGCAGCCCACAACGACAGCGCCTCCCCCCACCACCGTCACTCTCTCATCTCGACAACTCCTTGACCCCTGTCGTCTCTACCATCATCTCTGCAGCTGACCCTCTGAGGCCCCCGTGTAGGGGAGGTAGATAGAAGCATATGAAACATCCAAAGTAGTGCCTGTCAGCAGCTGCCCTGTGGCATCCTGGGAATCTGCCCTCCAATGGGTGGGTGAGGACAGGCAGCAGGTGCAGGGGGTGCTTTGCAGACCCCACCTGGATCACACCTGATGCACTCACCTGGCACACTTATATTAAGGCTGTTTCAAGAAATGGGACGCTTGCACGTCGCCTCGGCGCAAATATGTCAGGTGTCAGGGATCAGCGCCTCTCGGAGCTTTGATAAACATGTGAGGAAAGGAAGGGTGATTGATCACCGTCAGGAGGGTCGTCCTGGGGGCTTCACAGTGCCAACAGATGGGAGTGTAACACCGGGATCAGGTTACATTGTTTCTAGGATTCAGTTGTTTATTCACTTTTGGGTTTGTGTGTACACGAGTCAGCAACCTGTCTGACCCTGTTGTTGAGTCTCAGCTTAGCAGCTGTTGGCCTTTTTATGAGGTTTCAGCCCTGACATTATGAGGCTTTTATTCTGGGATTCATATTTCAAAATGAGCACCAGAGGTCACTTTTTTATTTATTTATGTTTTGCTTGACTGCACAAAAATACACTGCTCTGTAAAGCTGTGATGCAGTTTAATCTGTTTTATCATATTATTGTTTCTGAAGTCAGGATGTGTGACCTTTTCAGAGCATTTTTTCTTTTACATCTGAAGCTCTGTGATCTATTTTCAGACGATATACTGTACCTAAAGTGCTTTACTAGTTTAACACCTTTCAGGCGATGCCCATGAATGTCAGTGATGTTTATTTTGTTGAACTCTGTAGGAAACCTGCTGGGTAATCTTTTATAACATTACACAAACTTTGCCTTCAGGCACTTCATGAACAGAATAGCTTGGGAAAAAAAAATCAAGTTTGCAATTTTCTGTACTATATATTTTTTTCTTGCCAGGTAAAAGGTGAGGGAGGTTGAGTAGCATTTCTTGAAAGAATGCATATCACCTGCCACCTTTCAAGAGTTTTAGACTGAGATCATATGATGAAAATACCATTATCTCATAGTGATATATTACACTAAGAGTATGAGTTGTTAACGACTCTCAGTTACTAAAACATCACATTTTTATATCAGTGAATGAGATATACCAGTCTTCGTGGTTTGCAGTGACCCTCAAAGTTAATCAGGTTTAGAAATACAAACAATAAGTAAATTTCTGCAAGTTTCATTACGAGCCGTCTGCTGGTTCATGAGATATTTTGCTAACAGGATTGACTCGCTAACAGTAGTCTATTGTGACAATGATTATTTACTGAAAGGTTCATTGAAATCCTTCCGCTGGTTCATAAAATATTTTGCTAACAGACTTGACTCTAAATAGTTAATGGGAAAGTCTGAGCAGTCTGTTAATATGTTGGGGATCAGTCTCAGCTACTACCACACCAAATGTTAGCTCAATATCTTTAAAATTGGCTGAGTTGTCGTCATATTTGTGTGTTTTTTTTCCAGGTCACTAAGCTGCAGCAGCCATAAACCGTGTTGGCTCCAAAAGTTAGTCAGTTGTAAAAATACAGCTAATGATTATTCTCCGAGGGTTTCAGTAAAATTCGTCCAGTGGTTCATGAGAACAGACGGACAGACGGCGGGCGATAACAAGAGGAGACCGAAGCCCCAAAAAGCATTTGGCCCCGCAGAGTGAGGGGCCTTTTTGTGTGAGACTGTTTCCGCTCTCTTCATGTGAGTGAACTAAACAAACTGCTAGACAACCTCCTGAATTCATGCACATTAAGGCTTTCAGAGGATTTGCCAGAGAGCTTCAGGATTGCAGAAACACGCAGCCAGACCGTGTTATTTGGGCGTAGAGGGGCTTGGTAAATGATGCATGGATGGAGCATGGATGTTTTACAGCCCTCAGCGGTGCCGATTGGCAGGCTGAACCTGTGCCTTTGTGTGATGGATCTCTCGTTCCCATCTCTCAGGCTTACAGCTTTATCACAGGACGGGGAGACCTCCTTATTTTCCACCAGAGAACAGTCCACAGACGCCCAGAAACACAGGGAGAACCATTGCTATGCAAAGCCTGGGAACAGAGAAAAAGAAAGGAGCTCTCTTTTCCACCATTTTACGTTCCAGCTGTAGTATTTTTATCGGCCGCCTCTGAAAGCAGAAAGGGTTTTTTTGCTCAGGTCTGTGCGTCTGTTTTGTCTGTAGAACAAGCCAAATATTTCATGAACCACAGGGCGGATATTTACTTTACTTTACTTTATTTCACCAGGAAAAAACCCCATTGAGATTAAAAATCTCTTTTTAATGAAACTCTCACAAAATATCTACAACTAATTACCTTTTGAAGTCAACTTGATATAAGATGCTTATCAACCTTAGACAACACCAAAATGTCTAACTAGAGATTTGTTGTGGTCATAGCTGAGCATCAAATCAAACACATACTCAGAGTGTTACACATTGTGCAGTATTTTAGCTAATGAACTATCAGAAAGCAGTTATTGGAGGGACATCTACAGCTGATTAACTTTTGGAGTCCAGTCAACCTTAGCCAACAGAAAAATGGCTATGATTCAGTCAGTTTTACAGATGATGAGCTAAACTTTGGTGTGGTAGTAGCTGAGGGTCATCCTCAACGCATACTTTGAGTGTTAACAGGTCTTGCCGCGTTGTATGAGATCGAGCACTGCGTTATGTAAAAGATGATCCAAACAGCTACAGCTCATGAAAGGCATGAAAGGAGCGGGTGACATGCATGTCCTGAGGAGTGCTAGGCCTTTAAATGTGAAGCTGATTTTGTCACATGGTCAGTTTTCTTCTGGCACGCACCTCGGTCCAGTATTACAACCTCCTGTAAAGCGAAAAACATTTAAAGTGGTTGCTACTCGGGGAAGTTCATCTCTCCCGCCCTTTGTGTGTCTTCACTCAGCAGGAAAGCTTTTTCAAGTGTGTTTCATAAGCTCATTGGCTTACACAGAGTTGTCCCCCCCCCACCACCCCTCTGCTTGAAGGCATGGACTCTGTCACACTTGCAATGTGTGCTATCTGCAGCTGCCTGTGTGGTGATAGGATGGAAGCAGCCTTTTCCGCTCGCTCCATTTGGGGCGCGGGCCGTGCCAGTCGCCTTGGCAGCGTCCACCCCAGCAGAGGCTGTGGCAGACGGCACCTCAGGCACAACCTCGGTTTGACTGGAAAACCTTTGTTTCCGTGCAGAAACACGGAGTTACACGACAGCAAGGCTATAAGCACGTGTGTGTGTGGGATTGGCAGCGAAGAGACCAACATCCTTTCCTTCAGATGTCATTGTCAAACTTTCAACACCTCGACATCCAGCGTGCTCTGTATCCCTCAGCTAGATGACGAACAAAGGCTCGCAGTGGCGATGATTGAATTAAAACATGCTGAAGATTAGGGTTTGGCAGAACTCTAGACCACGACCAGAAATCCTGCACGATTTTTAAAAATACCTAATAATGGAGGTGGTGAATGGAATGAGAATGACAGAGTGCCATTTAATCTGCTCTGAGAGTTCTTCTATTCAAACAGAAGCGCCACAGAGCCGTTGCATGTAAGGTTTGAAAAACCTACCTGGTTTTTCAAGTCAAAATCCAGCTGTTCAAACAAACGCTTTACATCAGGTCTTTTGTATTTCTGCTGTGAATGCCTGCATTTAATAAAAGAACCGTTCTCTGTGTTGCATGGTGGGATTTTTCTATACAAAGGATCAGAAAAATTTACCGCACGTTTAGTATGATTTATTCTGTATACCTGAGGTCAAATATGATTTTTTACACCCCAGCTGCAGAATGGGAATGAGTCAGCATTCACACTGTTGTTTTCCTGTTTTTTGTTCTTCTGCTTCCACATACTTTCAGCTGTTTTAGCTGATCATACTGCATATCAACTGTTCAGCTAATTTAGCTGATGGGTGCTTTTGTTTTTGTAACTTTAATAGATTTTTAAACTATTTGATCTCTTCAGTTCTTTCAAAAACACTGTTCTCTAACATCTGTTCTGTTTTTATCTTCTTATGCAACTTTTAGTTTTAGCTGTGGCTCTACTACTGTTACCTAGCTTTTTGCTAGTTTAAATGTTTAGCTACCATTCTGCTACTTTTAGCCTTTACCTCACGTGTTGCTTTCTTTAGTTTTTTTAGCTTTTTGTTAGTGGTTGCTTTCTAAACATTTAGCTTGTGTTTTGCTAATTTTAGCTAGTGTTTTGCTTCTGTTAGCATTTATCTGGCATTTTGTGTTCTGCTTCTTTTAGTTACCTAATGTTAAGCTTTTTAGCTTTTAGCTAATGTTCTGCATCTTTTAGTTTAGCTAGTGTTTTGCTTATTTTAGCTTTTAGCTAGTGTCAGTGTAGCGTTCTGTTCCTTTCAGCTTCAACAAATCAGTTTCAGCTTCTTCGTTCAGCTCTCACTCACGCTGCGTTTTCACAGAAAATGCATTTTCTTTATTTTTATTTAACATTTTGATTCCTCTGGAGAAAAGATGGCGCAGGTTTTACTAACTACCTCAGAATGTCAGGCAGCTTGATTAAGGAGAGGAATCTGTTAGAAATTGAGTTTGCCGCCCTGGACCCATTTATTGATAGATGGAGTGCAACAGCACAAGCTCCGTCTTTTTACATAAAGATGGAAAAGGGTGATAAAGGGGCCCGTGCAGTGATTGATGTGCCCACAGGGGAGTGCAGAGGAGCCACACAGTAATTCAATTAATCTTAACCTGAACACTAGTAATCGCCACTGTAACTAGGGCTGACTGTATATTAGACAGGACGGAGATTGCTGTCAGAAGGAGCATGTCCAAGTAATAGGAGGAGGAGGAGGAAACATCCTCTGTGTCCTGGAGTTCCTCGTTTTCATGCCATCGTTCTTTCTGCTGAAAATGAGCTTCTGCATGTAAATGAGTCGAGCAGGAAACAGATTTCCTCAGTTGTGAACCAGAATTAAGATGATGGCAGTGAAAATGGGGGTGTAAAATCTGTAAGTAGTACATTTCCTCAAAAGAATTACATGTGTCTGTGAATAAAATGTCCCATAAAGATAAAACCCTTCATTTAGTGAAATGTACTCATTCAGTTCCTGCTGGGAGTTCTATTATCTGTCTATTAAATGTACAACGACAAGCAGCAGATGATTATTTGAGCCCATCTAAAATCTGTTGCAGTAAAAATATGTTTTTCAGATGCTCACCTCAGAACCAAAAGACAAATTTCCAAATTATTCTGCTCTCTTGCATTGCGTTTGTCACACAAACATTCTTGTTTTTTATTGTCTTCAGTGATGAAATCAGCTAAATGTTTATTTCCCCGCCTATAAGTCCTTTTAAACGTTACAGCTAGCACTTCTGGATTGTCAGAAATCCTTTGAAAACGCTTCAAGATTGATCACAACAGGAGTTTGAAGGCAGGAAGACTTTATGGGTTAATTTGATGCGCCCTGTGGAAACTGGACTCCCTGAATGTGGCGTATAAATCCAGTATACTGCCAAATCTATTCATCCTACACTTTTATATTCAATTCCTTTCATAGACCTACAGTGTATCCATTCCCAAGCTTGTGTTCTCTCTGAAAACTGATTTCTAAAACTAGATTCCAGCAGGGTTACTAAGTTTCACATCCAGAGCCAAGTGTTTGTAAAACTGACCCTGTTGTGTTTACACCCTTTGTTTCCTTTTTGCATTATTCTTGTCGTTTTTCTTTGTGCAGCTGACTGATTCTGGGTCAGCCACGGTCAGTCTGAGCCGCTGTTGTGGCAACCTTGCTGGGCTTAACGTGATCCCAAGACGTTTTAATTTTCAAATATGTGGTGGGGCCAGGGCTTATTATGTAATTATGTTGTCAGGCTGATTGTTTACTCGGACGTCTTCGTCTCATAGACACATCCTTCTCTACAGTCGAAGCGTCAATAGGAGGAGGAAACAGACCATTTAGCCACCAGCATGACAGATACACGAGATACAGCATTCAAAGCCTTTTTGTAATAAGACAGTTGTTGTGTTTTATCCATTGCAGTTCCCATTGCTGCCTCCTCAAACAGCCTCACATCAATTATTAATTCAGCCAATTAGCAGGGCTGCATTATTCACCAGGAAGCTGTGATCACATCCATTAACTTTGCTGTCTTTCCTCATTGTGGTTCTCCCATGTGACGCTCCTCCTGCCCGATGCGCAGGCCTGGCTCGCCTCCATCATGGCGTGGATGCCTTTAAGTCAGTTTTCTTCCTTCATGACAGTCTGGAGCCTGCTGGCTGTGCCTCAAGAGGAAGTGACCAATAATTTTAGACTTCCGATGGACCCAGATAAGAGTGATAAAAGTCATCTGGGCCAAGACTTCCAGTTTAGCTGACGTGTATTAATAGTTACCTTATTTGTCCTTCCAAAGACTCAAGCAGAAGCATATTTAAAATTATGATATAGTAGAAAAATGAAAACCAGGCTATAACTGCCAACTTTGTTGCTACTTACTGAGTAAATCCTGCTTACTGTGGTAACAGATTCAGTAAAATGCAAATGAAGGCACACTCTGTTGTTTTCAGCAGATAAATGTGATTGCACATAAGCATCAACAGAATCAGGATGTTTTTGTCCAATGATTTAACGATGAAGAGATAATTCTGGTTCCCAGACTTTCAGGAATAAAGCTGAGACTCTGTTTTGTTGTTCTTTTCATTCCTCTATAGTTTAGGTGTTCATTTTTTGTTTTTCACTTACATCAGAACTAAAAAGTCTTCTTTGATTAAATAAAATCAAAGTCCAACACCTGCTTGAGTTCGTTTCCACGTCTAATAAGAGACGTGGAAAGTTTCTGTTTTATTATTGCATGGTAATAAGACAGACTAGTTTTAAAAAGCACATTTATTTTTCCCAGAAAGTTCCCACAGGCGTCTGCAGCAAACAAACAAGAACATGTGTGACAGCACTCTGACTTTTATAAAAGGTAATTAAAATATATATTTTTGCTTTGATCTAGTGTTTTACTTCCAAGCCTCACTTAACCCAACTGAATAAATACAGCCTCTAAATAAAACTGCTTTAAAATGCACAGTATGAACAATAAAGCCCAATAAGGAGGTCACAAAAATGCTAAAAGTTATGAAATTTTGAGACTAGTGGATATATTTCTGAAGGAAGTTCTGGATGAGGCACTGTGTGGCTTTCTAAACTTTTTTAATTTGGATATAAACAGATAGCCGCGCCTGGTTTGTGTGAAGCATGACAAATGTAAGCGCTCGACTTTGTGACAGCATTATCTGAGCACTAAAATAAGATTTCCATCAATCATCGGTTTGCTTTAGCTGTGCTATTTTCATGAGGGTCCCGTCCCAGCTGGCACTGAGCTCCAAACAGCCGAGAAGCCACTCAGGGCGGAGGAGACAGAAACTGACAATTTACTGTCTTTAATCTTTGGTAAATAAAAGAAGACCAGAACTTTGGCTCTGTGGTCTTCAAGTAAGATTCAGTGAGGTCTGCCAAAATAAATCTTTTCTCTTGTAAAGGTCCAGAATATATACATACATTTACATCCTTTTTAAGTGACTTTTAGTGTCTTTAGTTGCCATATTTTTTTGTTTTTTTCAGGCCCTGTACAGCTTCTCTCTGCAGATAGAAACCTCAGACCAGACGTGGGAATCACCGCAAAAGCTAGAAAAGCTGCAGCACCTGAAATAATTTACTGTGAAATGTAGAAAAGCCGGGCTGCTTAAAGCAAATGGCCATGAATGGTAGACAAGCTGCGCCACCTGCAACGAATGACTGTTAATGCGGAAAAATATGTGTATTTTTTTTAAATAATTTTATTCTAGTGAAATTTAACACCTGATCTGGATCCAGACCACCGTCCTCCATTTAGGGACTCATACTTAAGCTTTTGAGATTTTTACTGAAACTGTAAACTTATTTTCATGAATGATTACAACAAAACTTAAAAACAGATCTGAAAGATAAGTTATAACATTTCATCATGATAAATAGTGAAAACAATCTTATTCTCTACGTATTTAGCTCAGAACAGGAAGTAAATGCCTGTTTCCCACAGCTCTATAAATAAAAACAACAGCGAGTGCTTGTCCCTGGCATTTATGGGCCTTCAAATCGCCTAACAAAATCTTTCTCTGTTTTTTCCTGTGTTTACCGGACACACAAGCAGGCGGCCGTGCGTCTGATGAAAAAGTGATTTATTTTCATTTGCCTATCTGCCTAACTGATGTCCCCCGGGCCTCTCTGGCGGCCGTAATTTCATTACACAAACAATTTAGGGGAGGTTGATTAACACAAATGAGAGTTCAAGAGCCCTACTAGTTTACAAGTTGCTCTGCACGTTTGGAGTCACATGAACTCAGCCATCAGTACGTACAATAAACAGTAGCTAAAAAAGGCTTTTACTTTGTAAATCCCAGATGAAGCGCCGTTTTACTGGTATATTTTGTCAAATTGTCGTTTTATCTGTCATCTTTAATAAGCTACATTGTGTAGCTTTAGTTAGAAGTGAGCCTACATTGGGTTTATTTAAAACAAGATTCTCATTATGGCCACTGAGATACAATTATATTGCTTTTGTTGTTTAGAAACTACAAGCATTGATTTATCGGCCTTCAGAGACAACAGTGTAATTAGGCTCATTTTGTTGGCACGTTTACACCACTTTAGCAGCTCTCGCTGATGATTCTGTGCTTCATTTAAACCTCCGAACATTAGAAATAAACACTAACGAAAAGCCTTAAACCTACATGAACAGACTGTCACGGGCAGGTCTGTTCCTGACATACAATTTATTACATCATATTATTTTCCGTTCAGCCCAGCAGCAGTGAATATTCTTTTTCACCGCCCTGTTTTTTTTTTTTTCTTTGCTCCTATGTTTCTGTTTCGCTCTTTGTTTTATCCAACTGGCTTTAAAACAGGGTTGGCTCTGGCAGGGCGTAAATCCAGCAGGAGGGATTTCCCCCCTTCATCCGCAACAAGCTTTCAACTTTTGGCAGAAAAGAGCCAGTGAGCAAATCGAGCTCTTCTTGTTAAACTCTTCTCTGCAATTTTGAACAAAAACAAAATATTAGGAGAGTTTTCTTTTTTATGTATCTGGGTTAATCACTGCCTGCTGCAGGACGGCAACAGATCTGTGAAAATGTTTTAGCTGCTGTCTGTGTTTGCAAAATATCTGTTTTTAATGAACCTTTCAGAAAGTATTCACTGGACGTACATCTCTGATCAACATTAGCCAACACACAAATGACTGTAACTCAGTCCGAAAACAACCCATTTTCTTCTGGACTGAGCGAGGAAGTTGGAGGAAAGTGGAGGTTTGAGTGGGTTAGCTTATAGCCTGGCTCCGACGCCGGCTCGCTTATCCCACTTCTGCTTCCATTAAAATCATCTCCTGGTTGCAGTTTGCATCGTAGCTCGCCTGTTTGCGTTGAAAACCTTAAGGGGAATCACTATCTCCCCCCAAAAAATGGTGTACTTCGCGATTATTGATGAGAAGTTCTGTGTGGTTGGATTAGTGCCTGCATTCTCAGAATCTGAACGTGAAAACACAAAATAACTAGAAAAACAAAGCATTTAGGAGAGCACAGAGCTGCCATCTTGAATTAGTCTAAAACTGACATGAAATATTGTCATTCTTTCAAGGAATTCCAGGCCTTTAGTTTATAGACACATTTTCATGGCACAGCGGGACAAAATATGCACATATGATCTTTATTACAAGCACATATAGGCCAGTATTTACTGTATTTGCTCTCATTTGCTGTTTGCAGCAAATATTACTTATGACACAGATTATTTTATAGGTTTGCATTTACACTCCAGGCTTGTAATGTAAATGCAAATGTGATTGAAAGTGGCTCATAATAACCTCCATTCCATTGTCACAAATATGAATAGCATTAATATGCATTCTGCTTTGGTTTGCTGCTGCGGTGCTCATCTGGAATGTCCGTGTGTTTGAATGATCATGTGCGCCCAGCCTCTGCTCATTAACGTCTTTATGCCGTATTTATTTATTTTCTAATTGTGATTCGGACTGACCATATTTCTTCGCGCCGCAGCCCTTATCTGTATTTTAGGCACATTCGTCATTCAAGGATGGGAGAGTTTGACTCCGTAACTCTGCAAACATCCAGCCATTATCTCTCTGCGGAGTACTCTCTCAATGTTAATGTGTTTTTAGGACGATTACATCAGTGTGAAATATTGAAAAATAACCTTCTGATTGATAACATGAATCATCAGGCCCGTGTCCCCTCCCTCTTGTACACCTCATTTACCATCTCCATGGTAATGTTCGACGGTCCTGCCTACAAGCAATCACCTGCTCGCATGAGCTCGACTTATGATGCCGGCTTTGTAATCAGGTGGGGCCTCGGTGAGAATTGGAACATTTGTTATTGAGGAATAACAGGAAAGCAGCTGTATGGGCTCTACCTCTTTACTGCTGCAGAAATGCATCACAAATCCGCTCGTAAAAAATGAAAAGCAGCATTCCTGCTGGAGATAACCATCAGTCTGTTAATCATGTGCAAGAGCCTTTTGCTCAGCTGCCTAATCATTCGACACCGCAGGTAAAATATTTATAGGCTGAGTGTTTTTGCTTCTCACTTTTCTTTTATGATTAGTATCGAGCGTTATGGTTGAAATCACGCTGTTAAAGAAATGTGTGGATATCTGAGAAAAACCTAATAAAGTTAAAGTCAGATATTTTGTTAGACGGTCGGTTTAGGTGGATATATATACTATAAAATTAACATTCTGAATTAAATCAGTGAGCTTCCTAAAATTTCCTCTATAACGTATTAAGAGGGAAGCCATTTTGGTTAAACCTTAAAATAATGTTATTTACAATTTCTTGTGATATTGTGAGATGTTAGTTACTAACACGTTAAATCTGAGCTCAATATCTGTAAAACTGACTGAGTTATAGCCATTTTTGTGCTTTCTAAGGTCAGTTGGCTGTGGCAGCCATCTTGAATTGCGTTAACTCCCAAAGGTAATCAGCCATTTTGTGCCGCCATGTTCAAACTGCAAACCAAGGAGGAGCACCGAGCTCTGGGTCTAAAGGAAACTTTTTAATTTTTTTTTTTTTTACAGCCGGCATAATTAAGGACAGCTTCTTCTTTGCATCAGAAGAAAGAGGATAATGTTTATTATCTGTTCCCCAGGTTTGGGTGGTTTCAGTTGCAAGTTGTTTTATATATCTGGCTGAAGATAAAGTCCTGCCTGGGCAGATTAGAGTTGGTAAGCTAGTGAGGGATCACAACCTTGCTGCTGTACCAGCAGTTCTTATTGGTTTAACTGGGAGGCTGTGCTGTAAGTGGGTAGGATCAGTGTCACAACTATAAACTCCTGTTAGACATCATGGAAACAGTGCTGACTTGTAAACGATGGGTATTTTGTTGGTAGAGTTGGTTTATAACAGTGAGAACAAATGATTTAAATACTTTAAATAATGTTAAAAAGCACTTTGAGCTGGGCTCTTTCCTCCCATATTTAAAATCCCTCTCCATTTTCTGCTGCTCACTCTTTACAGGAGGAGGAAAAAAAAGGAAAAATCCCCCTACAGTATATCCATTGTCCTAACTCTGACGATGAGGTTCTGCCCTGTAATTCCATTCTATTTCTAAAACCATCCATCTTTTCTCACAGAGAGCTGACAGACTAAAACATTAGCACGTTGTCATATGCTCCTCAGTTCTCCATATATATATATATTAACCTAGATTGTATTATATTATATTAACCTCCTCCCTCGGCTCAGCTTCATAGATAGGGTTACCTCTCTGCCGTCTGGGGCGAAAGAGGTGTTTTCCTGTTGCGCAGCACATTTAGCTCAGCTGTGATGAGGATTCTCACTGGAGGTTTGTTGAATTCTGGGTCACAGCCCAGCCCCGGGCCGCTGCTAGTTGCACTTTAGCCATTCTGTGTCATTTTAGCTCCTGCGAGATCCCACAGCGGGCGATTTTTCGGCTTTTCTTTCAGTGACTACCTGTTCTCCATCCACCTCACCAGCAGTGCACGGAGTCACGAGAAGCTCGGGCAACTGTTGCTGATAGCACAGCCGTCCCAACACCTCTACATCACCTGTTTGTTATGCACAGCAGTGCTGCCTCAACAGAAACGAGCTGCGTGAAGTTCCATTTTCCCCAGGCTATTTATTTAATGGATAATGCAAGGGACGCAAAATGGAAATAGCGCATTCGACCATGTCTTTAACCCCGGCTCCTCTCTGCATGCCTTCCTGAACTGAAATTATTCTCAACCCCAGTGGGCATAAATCATTTGGGTAACGTTTTATTATGAAGGTGATTATTTATTCTCCTGAATGTTTAAGAAGAAACACAAAATATTTATTAAATATTAAAAGTGACCAGGTGGATTTAATCTTGATCTGAGTCTGTTTGTGTTTTTAGAATCTAGGACAGGGGTCTGCAACATTTCTGCCCCTTCGCTCACTAAATAAACTGTGTTCAGAGCCTCAAAACATGCTTGAGCTGTGATCATAAACTGATGGCCTGCGGGCCACTTCTAGCCCACTGGGGGGCCTTTTCTGGACAGTGGGTGTGGTGATCCCTGTGCTACAAGCTTGAAATGAAGATACCACAACTCATTAAAGGTACTCAATGTAAAGTCAGAAAGACCAGACAAAAAATAATAATAATCACATAATACTAAACAAAATCCCCACAAGATTTTTCTCATTTTGATAGTTAATGCTTCCTTAAATTAGAAAAATTTGTCAGCAAAGTTCCTGATATTTATTTTTGACTTATTCGTTCTTTCTCTTTTCTTTCACGCTTAGCAGCAGATTTTTTTTTCACTTCAAAGTCTCCAACTCCACCATATTTGTTTACCTACATGGTCTACAGCCAATCTAACGTAGGTCAGTCATGTGACTCGAGCTTCCACATGGTTTTTGACGGATTCAGCCGACTGCTTTGCTTACATTAAGTGTGGAACCCGCATTTCAAAATCGCATATCGATATATCTGGAAAATTACCAGAGTAACTACCAACAAACTCTTTCAAACTGCACCATTTGATAAAGTTCATTATATGTACGTCCACAGATGGTGTCATTATGATTTAAGATGAAACAAAATCCTGCACCAAGCGGCAGACCCCTCCAAAGTTTCTCCAGGAACTTTTCTAGTTTTTATTATCATCTTATTGTTGTTGCCACATTTCTGCAGAACCTCTTATTTTAATGACATGTAGTCTGTGACATGTTTGGAAAACTGTATTTCTGTTTTTCTTCTCAGCAGCCTGCCTTAAAAGTATTTAAAAAATAGTTTTTGGTTGATTTTAAAGAAAAGTCACACTATCTGGATGGAAGTGGGATTAATGAGTTGGCTAACGGGCTAACAAACTACTAGCATGATCTGACACAGACACCTCATTCACATATTTGCAAAAAATCTTTTCTACAGTGGTTATAAGTCTCAGTAATGATCCTTTTGGGTCAGAGGGACCAAAGAGCTGCAGATTGCAGGAACATTCGTATTGAGAAGAAGTGAGGAGCCCCGTCTGCTTCTTCTGTGGTAGCAGGATGGTGCAGCGGGTTCGAGCTTTGGCTGCAGCTTGGCACTAAGGTGGGGAAAGGATTCGATGTGCCAGGCGTTTTGTATTCTGAGCCTGGGAGTTAAAGGAGGCAGGCAGGAAGGAACAGGGAAGAGACAGAAACTGAAGTTGGGGTGAAAGGGAGAGAGAGGAAGCTGGGAAGAGACAGTGTAATCATTTTTACGCTCCCTGAAATTGTTCCACGTCTGACATTTTGACTCTGACCAATATCTCACACTCTCCTTTATTTTATTTTATTTTTTTCCTGCCTTCAGCTCAGTCTAAACAGAAACCTAATCTCTAGGTTTGGGATGTATGCGCATAGCTGTTTTTGCCGTCGTCCTAATTTTTTAGGTAAGCTTAGACTCTTGACTCCACGTGCTCCGAAAACTGTTTAAAGTTAACTGTCAAATGTTTGGTTTTCATTATGCTGCAACTATCAAATTTCATGTAGAAGTTATTTTTCTGCCCATAGGTCATAAACCCCAGTATTGTAAGGGAATAATAAGTGTAATGAAATTCAGCTCGATGGCTGCTGAAACTAACACCGGCTCTCTGCTGTGAGGTAGCCCACCACGTTCTGAGTTCACGGTGAAACAATCTGCCAGCCTGTCGACTTCACTTCTGTTGGCTAAGATGCTACCTGACTAATTTTGGCTCCTATATGCCAGCGTTTGAGCAGAACAATGACTCCTTCTCAGAAGTAGTTCTATTTTAGAAAATCCCAGGCGGTTAACTGCTCTCAGAAGTACTCAGACTTTCAAACTGTCAAGTTTGTTGTTTTCTTTATTTGTGTGTGGAACAGGACAGTGAATCTAAGTCCATATCTGACACTGTATTTTTAATCAGCGCATTGATACGCTCATCTTTGTTCTGTATATGAGATGAAAATATAGCTGAAGATAAAAGTGGACTCTTTGAAGATGTGGCGTCGCAGGATTCAGTGACATCGAGCGTTTCTTCTTGTTAAAATATGCATTGTGTAGAAAGAATGAGAAGACAAATTGTCTGACGTATAAATGTACACAGACACAGTCTCTACACCCAGCTCGTCCTCGTTCCAGCCTTTCTTCACCCAGAAAATCTTTATAAAATAGATTTAGCTACTGCAACATCACACATTAGTCTGTGTACTACAACGTTTTGTGTTTAGACATCACTAAGGCTGTAACAAATTTAATATCATAGCTGGCTTTTGGGACAGCTGCCACCCAACTGACCTTAAAAGACACAAAACTGGCTACTAGTCAGTCAGATATACAGATACTGATGTAAGCTGTGGTGTGGTAGTACCTGAGACTGATATCCTGAGTGCTAACAGACTGCACAAGAGGATCTGGAGTCAACCCTGTTAGTCTGTAAAATATCTCAAGGATTTTAATGAAACTCTCAGAAACCGATTAACTTTTGGAGCCAACCCAATTCAAGATGGCATTTCTGTTCGTTTCACCTGTTTCCTCACAGACTAACGTTTATTATTGAACACAATCAGATTTATCGGAGATATTGTGATGATCCGATGACTTGTTAAAGTGGCAGGACTTGTTTTTATGCTCACGTTTTCAGAGCCAGAAGTAACCACGTTTTTAGGAGAGAGAAGAACATAAAGTTCTCAGATATCGATGCTTGTTTAGCAAGCCGTGTCTTTTATATTCAACATAAAATTGATCCAGATGCTTATCATCCAAGAGCTTAGGAACTCATCAGCTTTTGAGATGCAGTGCATGCATTCAAAATAATAAAAATATTATTAATAAAACTGTATTTGGAGTTAGTTAAAACTGGGAACTATATGATAAATAAACATTTATCCTACAAGACTGCAAATTAGATGACTTAGTTTGTATGTTTTAGATAAAAAAGACAGCATTTCTTTAGGTTTAATGCTGGATGTTAGTCAAAAATATTAATGTTTCATAAAATAATTTACAAGAGAAATAGATTTATACACTAACTGAAACCAAAGGTTTGCTAATGGGCAGTAATTTACAACACTTGGTTGGTTAATGACTTGGAAAGGGTCAATTACTGTAGCTGCAATAACAGACATTAATTAAATTCACAAAGCAGTCTTTAAAGGTTTAATGAAGTTATGTTTCAGTACGTTTTTATGTGAATAATGTTGTTTAGTATGTTCATATTTCCTCCTTGATAAAGTTAATGAAACCACAGTATTTGTTTGTATAAATCTGAGACGAAACCACAGTCTTCATGGAGCTGTTTCCTAATTAAAACTCAGTTTAAACAGAAAATATTTTGCAATTTGTAGCTAAAATATCCCCACACTGAGGCCCGGTAAAGGCAGAAAGCTAACTGGATTGTCCTTTTGCCAGCTCATCTTATCAGCAGCTGTGTTTTAAGAAGGATCTGAAACTTAGCTTAAGTTATCAGAGTTTAGCTTTTGTTTTGTTTTTTAAATCCCAGGCTCTTTGTGTCTTTCTTTTTCCTGCTTATTTGAGTTGCTTCATCTTTTGACACAAGCAGCAGCGGTGAGGCACACAGTCGGGATCTGTGCCAGCAGAAATGTGGCTCATAACGGATATCTTCTCTGTGACAGCCTATGTGGCATATTCAGCAGCCTGAAATGTTTATATTGAATGTTTCAGCAGCCTGAAAATCACCATGGCAATGGACCCAAAGACAAAAGCCCCTTTTGTCATGGGTAATTATCAGTGAGTAGGCCCCTCTAACACTTCCATTTGGCTCTGAGCAGTTTCACATTTAATTTTGCTCTCATGAATTTGACAAAAGGGCTTTCAAATGTTTCTATTCAAATCAGGCTTAAATGTAGAAGTTTAATACGCGCTGAAATGAGTCCTGTTTGAGTTCTCTGAGGTTTTTTATTTTAATTTCTTTCCTCAGATTATTTCAGCACTAGAAACCAGAAAAATAAAAGATAAGACGGGCTGTAAGAGCGACCACTTAATATTTGCTAATGAAACCACTTTTAGAGCACGAGAGGACATTCAAAGGCACAATACTCTGAAAATGAGCTGTGGTATTAAAACCAAGTTTAGGTGCCTTATCTCCGCCGAGCTGCTGAGTCCCTAAAAACTGACTCGGCAGAATGAAAAATAGCAGCGAGCTTTTGCCAAAATCCAATCCTACTGAAGTGTCACTTCCACCTAAAGCTGCTTGTAGCTGCGAACAAGTGGGTCACAGAAATATGACAAAGTCATGTGGGTGCTGTCTGTTAATCCACTCAAAGCAACGTACCACCCATGTAATAAAGACTTCCTTTCTGGTTCGTATGCTGTGGTTTTACAGTAATTTGGTTTAATACACTAAATGCAAAAAGAACCCACATCTCTGTGGGGTTTTCAGATTCAGAATTCGTTCCACTTCTCAGTTCGGATATCTTACCTCTGCCTCATTCAACCCCCTCACCTTACATTCATCTCAGATGACCTAAAGGCAGAGTAACTGAACCTTTCCACGTGTAAATCCACCATAACAAAATAAAGAGATTTTAAATTTATTGGCTCAAACTGTTTTCTCCTCATCTAAATATTTTTTTTACACATGGGAGCATTGATTGAGTAACTTTACCAGCTTTTGTTTCAAGCTGTTCCCTAAAAGTAAGGCTCGAAAGAGGAAAACTTTAATCAGTCAAACCTCTTGTCTGATTCAGAGTTTAGGTTCGCAACAATATTTGGTATAAAAATTAATTAATGAAACTACAGCAGATGGAAATAAGACTAGCCAACCTTCTGCATCTACGCAGATTTATGGACCAAAAGCAAAACAAAAACTCTGATCAAAGTAAAAAATGGTATTTGTCTTTTTTTTCATCAGTTGTTGTTTTGTTTTATTTTGCTCCTTGTATCAAGTAGATGGGGTCTAAGTTCATATCCACTGACTAAAATGAGCAAACATTTACAAATATTTCTGGCTAAAACTCAACTCATGAAGGTGACATCTCAGAAAATTCAATTCAACATTCAATTAGTCAAGCTGGAGCTTGTTAGATTGGTCAGTTTGGCCTCTTGTCAGCTGATATCAGGATGGCCTCAAAGGAATTTCTCTTTTTTCATATCATGATGGCGTCCCTGAATCAGTCCAGTGACTGAAACCGTGAAGGCAGTCAAAGGCAAGTCGCTCAAGAGCCCAGCTCCTGCTCAGTGTTTGGAATTTAGTAAAAATCATTTAGTTTACTGGACAACTTGAGCATTGCTTTAAATTTGAAGTTAGAGTTTAGGCACATAATCAGTAGTGGACCTCGGGTTAATGGGGGTGTTTCGGCCATTTTTGCGTGGATGAGAGGTGCGAACGCAGCAGAAAATCTCTCTGAGTTTCTTGTTTCTTCTTAAATTTGTTCCAACACTTTGCAGTCAGATTTTCATAACAGAGAACATGCTGGTTTAAAATTTCTGACTTTTTTATTATCATTGTGTGAGGATTTGGATTTTTGTGTTTTCGGTTTTGTTTCTTTATTTATTCTTGTGGTTGTTTTCAGTTTGGTTTTTTCCTGTTTATGTTCTTGCTCAGTATTCACTCCTCCCCCGTCACTCTTTTGCCCTCCTTGCCACGCCCATCTCCACCTGTCCGTAATTATCCTCACTCACCTGTTTCCACTTACCTCGTCACCCTCAGTATTCAAAAACCCGGTCACTTCTCTCACTATCCGCTGGTTCATTGTTTGTCATTTGTTGGTTGTAGCTGTCTCCGTGCCTTGGTTCCCTGATGTCTTGTCCCGCCGTGCTTATTGGTTTTTGTTCTGTTTTTGTTTGCTGCCCCGTCAGCTTTTGTTTTGTTATTTTTCCTTAGTTAATAAATTAGTTTATTTTTACTATGAGTCTGCACTCAGGGTTCTTTTCCGTGTCCTGCGATCCTGACACATTGATGGAAATAAGGAAAAATACTTTTTATATTAGCATCAGTAAAGTGCAGATTTGTTCCTTTTTTGTATCCTGATTACACTTGTATCATCGGTTCCATTAGCACTGTGTTCTGTTGTGTTTATCTTTGCACAGGAAGTGATTTGAAGTTGATCACGGTTGTTCGTTTTTACAGCGTGGTCACACATGTGCATGTTGTCATAATGTCTGTTTGGATTTGTCTGCTTTAGCTGCAAAGAGATGAGCTTTCCTGACCATCAGGTCAATGTTTTTATTGGCATCTTTATAATAATTTATCCTTCTTCACAGGTAAATAAGACTTCTTCACATTTATTCTATTCACATGGGCTTAGGGACATTTTTCAAGCTTTGTGCATCGAAGTTTGCTGCAGACAACTCTTGGTGTGACTAATTCAGACATTTGAATTCTCACCTTCAGCTCATCTGCCGCTCTGTGTCCCACGTTGCTTTCACTAATCTCACCCTCCACATTCCTCGCTCTGCCTTCCTCGGCTCTGGGAGGATCCAGAGTCCGGATCCGGACGTCAAGTCTGAGAGGCTTCAGACCTCCTCAACCACTCTTCCACGGGACGGTGAATAATTCACAAACAAGTCGCCACGAAGATGGAGCTTATTTTTCGCTCCTTACGCAATAAACCGAGGGACGCTCTGTAGCAAGGAGAAGGAGAACGATTCTGTAAAAAAAACTGCTGACAAATTTATAAGAACACCCTGCAAAGCTAACTCTATAAATGTTTTACTAAATCTCATAGTGGTTCTTGTATGGAAAGAAAGAGGAGGAAAGCCTTAAAGCTCAGTGGCAAATGTCCAGCATGGAGATTTATTTTGAAGGGTTTTATGAAAAGACAGTTTTTTTTACTACAGCGTAGGAGAAAACATTATTTTTCCAATCTATTTATAGCAACCAGTGACAAATCGCAAAGGTCAAACTTTTTCTTTTCCTCCCCATTCAGGATTTATGAGTTCTCAAAATTTATATGAAAACAAAACAGACATTTTTCAAGCAGCCAGACACTAAAATGAGCTGCAGTAGCAACGAACCAGCATGGATTTTTCAGACTTGACAAAGAGAAAGCACATCTTTACATGCTCCTCTGTTGTTTTTCCTTCATCTCACCTCAAGAGAAGACGGATCATTTCAGTCTTCGGGTTTTTCATCTTCATTTATCTTTTAATAAGAATGAAAAAAATCATAAAACTAACAAGCTGTTTCAAGTTGGACACCTCAATTTCATAATAAACAGTGTTTTCATTTTCTGATTAATTTCCTGCTCGACCCCCAATCAGAGCCTCAACTTGACCCCCCCCCCTCAAATCCTGTCTGTCTGATTTAACTGCTCATCAGTCTGACAGTGAATTTCCTATTATTAAAAGCTGTCTTTTTTATGCACAGCAACGTTGTTATCTTACATGTCCTCTGTGCCAAGAGGAGCTTTCTCTCCGGGTTTACTCGCTGTTTATCAAAACCCTGTCATTTCCTAAAGGGAAACAGCTCGCCATGTCCTCCCGTTTTATTTTCCAGGAGTATTTAACTCTTATCTAGAGACTCAGAATTGCTTCCTAACATCCTACGGTTCCCACGAAGCACGTTTTAGTTTTATTGGACCCTGATGAATAGTTTCTCAAAGCATATTTTTCAAGTCTTTGATTGATAGGTTTTCTGTTTTAGGATTCTGTAGCTGAAGTTAAGCTTCAGGGGTTATGGCTGGAGAGGAAAATATTTGAGTGTAGAAATAAATGTTTGCGTCAAACCAAAGTTCACTTGATTAGAATTAGATCTAACTACAAAATAGGGAGGTTATATTCATAAACCAATGATTGCAAAACATGCGAGACTGTTCACTTAATGAAAGATTTTCAGAACTGAAGGCCTTGAAGGAATGCATATCGCCTGCTGACTTTCAGCGGCAGGCAATAATAAGGTGCAAGTTAACACGTGTTTATAAAGAGGAGCCAGGAACATGGAAGTGTTTTATACAATTGACAGAAAATAACAGTTGATTTTAGTGACTATCACCTTGAATTTGAGAACAATGAACTACTGATCAACATGTATCAGATGGATATCAGTTGTGTTGTCAAGGCTGAGTAACTCAGAGTGCAGTTGTCATGTAATAAGAAGGTGGAGGATTTTAAGCTGAAGTTCAGCTGTGCAGGCAGAGACGACACTCTGTGCATGGATTATAAATCCAGTGGAAGGAAAGAAAGAGGTCTGGAGGGTTGCTCCTTCACAAATGAGATCGTCAGAGCTTTAAAACGTAGGATTATCCTGCCGCTGACTTGGAGAGAAGCTCCCACCTCTCACCGTTCAGCCTCAGTTAATGAAGGCACTCATGCTTTGTTACTCGCTGTAATTCATGCTAAGGGAGGTTCAGTCGGAGTTTACAGAAAACTGTCTTTCTCTGGTGTTTCCATAAGTTCCCAGATAAATTTTCTGTGGCCGTTAACACACGAGCATCCCATCTAACATGTTCTCCTTGGGGTCACTTTATGCGTGGCGGCACTGCCGGCGATTACAGCCCACAGGGCAGGTAAAGGACTGTGTTTTCACGCAAGGTTGACAAAGCAGTACGGCTCCTAGCTGAAAGGAGTGGGTTTTCCCACCACCGCACGTTGGTCATTACTCTAAATCACCCCCTGCTTCCTCCTCCTCCTTTATCCCGTGACCTCCGCGAGCATCCACTGACCTGGAAAATATCTGGTGAGTCCGAGCCGCCGAGAGTGGGCGAGCTGGCCCATCCTTCGCCTGCAAACAGCAGAAATATTGAGCCAATTACAAGATTATTATCTTGTGGTGGTGGCAGGGGCACACTGTGGGAGCGTATTTATGCCTGCCAGAGCTCCCTGCTGGAAGAAGAAAAATGAATCAAAGGTTGGTGGGGGAGAAGCGGTTTGCCCACTTGCCTCGGTGTTTTTACAACTCACTTCAAATTGACAGACATTGGCTGAGATCCAAACTCCTCTCTGAAAGGTCAGGGCTAACAAGAAAATGGCCCGGTTGGAGCTGATTGTGTTTTAACATTTTGCTCGATTCATTTCATGCCACCGTATTATGCGTGAACATGATTACTGTAAAAAAAAACAACATAAAAGCGTGAGACCTTCTGGTGCCCTCATTTGTTTTCTGGTATCGTGGTGAGACATGAGTCAGAGCTGTACGTGGCTGCAGAGTTGAGCTGGTCTGCAAGTAAAACTCATTGAGTGGAGAAAGCAACGATGCATCAGACCCTTTATTTCCAAGTTTATAGACAAGCTTACAAAGGACTCATTGAGTGATGTAGTGCCTGTTACGCTGAACACTGGATTTGTGTTTTATAATAGAGCCGCCAGAGAGAGTCTTGGCATCCCTTTTCCTGCTAGTTGGTTCCATATGAGAAAAATGATGTACAATTACAATTTGTAATGTGCTGTCATGTACACAAACTGTTTGTTTTGTTATGTTCTAAACATCAGAGTCATTTTTAATATTTGTCTTGCTTCACTCCAGCACCTGAACGTACGCCAGAGTGGTGAAATTGATTTAAGGCGAATGTGCTGTGTTTGGGGTTGCGTCTTGTTTCCTGCCCGTGTTTCATGCGTCAGCGTGCTCTGGGAGTTGTGTTTCTGCGGCGCCGTTAGGACATCAAAGCTGAAGCTGGAGCCGCAGTAAATCTGAAGCGCCTTGTCATCTGTTACATCACCTGCCGTACCGCTGCCACTGAGGTTTTCTTTGGATAAAGCTGCACGCTGCTGCTGCACACTGGAAATAAATCCTCGAGTCTAGCTCATTTACAGTAAATCTCAGCGCTCACTGCCCCGTTTTTCAAGCAAAAACGTATCACAATCTTGGTTACACATTGATGCACTTTCGGCTGCTCCGTTCTGCAGAGGTCACCACAATGTTTTACACTGGAGTCAACCTGGACTCAAACCCACAACCTCAGGGTTACAAAACTGTGATACCCATGCACCCTTGTTTCAAGGAAAAAGAAAAAAAAAACTGAATTCCTTAAGAGGATGATGCTGAAAAGCATCTTACACAAAATAAACAAATAACCGTGTTTAACCAGAAAATTTCTCTCATGACTGCACTCCACACATGCACCTGAAACTATTCTCCCAAAACCTATAAAATTTACATCAAGCTGAATACACAAGTAGTTTGACTTTCTATATTTCCAAACAAAGCTGCCGTTATGTTGTCTTGATTACAACATACCTCCCTGACCCTGAGAGTCTCCCACAGAACAGGCTTAATGCACACCATCAAATATGGATGCTTCCTTTAGTAACGACTCATGTCTTTTTCATAACAATAAAGTCCTCATTTACAACAAGAAGATGTACTTTTATGGGCTCAAGTTGTTCCCAAATCAGCTTGATCCCAAACTGAGCAGGACAACATTCAGACTACCTGCGTGTTTGGGGTCCTCAGTTTATCAATAATTATTGTCTTCTTGTCGTTGACGGGTCAACTTGGTAGCCATTGTAATCCCAGGCATTGGTTTTGGTCTAAAGCACCATGGTACAATTCACTCAGGACTGCAGGTGCGATGAGGCAGAGCTAACAAGAGATGATGGGAGACTTGTCCATGTTCCTCTTTACACAAACGTCCCAGATACTGAGGACTGAGGTGGAGCGACGGTCAGCCATGCAGGCTTGTGTCGAGACATCGGTGCACCTTTGTTGGCGCTGTTGCTCGTATCAACCACAGACCTCATGAACTGTTCCTCAAAGAGAAGATCCACCAAACCACAGTAACTGGACTTGACTATGGCTTTTAGATCACTTCATACACTGAGCTTCACAATGTCTGGAATAATCATAAGAAGAACAGACGAAGACATACATGTCCATTACTTCATCGGTGTTGGTTTATAGCACCTTTTGTCTCAGCAGTTATATTGTACTTTTAATATTGGGCTCTAATCTGTGCATTCATTATATATCAGATCTTGTAAGAGTTTTATTTTTATACTGAAGTCTCAAAGCTCGTTGATAACTGTGAATCTTGTTCGTTGGTGACACCAGTTCTCACTCACCCATGTTTTATCAGAAATCTTTGGTGTTACTATTTATAACCCAAACCAGCACATTTGGACCATGTTTACAAACCAGATTAAACTAGATAACATTCAGCAGGAGTCCCTAAATGTCTAAACTAGACGACATGAGACCATAGTTGTCTGTTTTCTGACTAATGATTCAACCTCATGGGAACATAGAACATGCAGGTTCGTTGCAGAAGAAATGAGTCAGCTAAAATGATTTTAAAGTTGTCCAATAATAAGTAATTAAACCTGACCATTCACATTTTATCCCACCTTACAGTTGTTGCTTCAACAAGTTCCCCCAAAAGAGGAAAACTAAAAGGTTTACACTACTACTCAGTAAATTAATTTACAAACTAACACCAACATGTTGCAAAACAGTTTGTTTTTTGGTGCAGTGGCCCTCGTGATCCATTTCCTTAAAGTTGACATTGTTGCCCTCTACTGACCCAACATGGTTATGTCATCGTTTGTTGAAATGTTTGCATTCTTGTCTGAACAGAATTGTTTTTTGGGGGGGGTTTCCAACAAAGAGGGAAAATATCTATTTTAAAAATATTTGGTGTAGCATAATTAAGGCTTTAATCTGTTAAGTTCTCTCCTGTCCTTATTTGTATTTTTCGTTCCTCCTCCAAGCTTCAAATGCAGAAATTGCTGGTCATTGAAATTTGACTTTCAACAAGATGCAGCTGCAAATAACAGCAGCTGTAATGCTTCTGTAGGACCCGATAAAACTCCTAAATCCTGTTTTTATAAAAAAGGACTGGCATTCCTTTAAGAAATGCACATCGCCTGTCGCCTTTCATCCCAGAGGTTCAGATAAGATCCATCTTATGTTGAGAAATGACAGTTTGAGCCTCTTTGGTCAAACCTTGAACATAACATTATGCACAACCTCACAACATGTCAAACTCAGAGTCAGCTTCAACCACACCCAATTTTAGCTTAATATCTATAAAATATAGCCATTTTTGGGTTCCTAATGTCAGCTGGCTGTGGCAGCCATCTTGAATTGGGCTGCTTGAAGATGTTATTCACTTGTTATTACGTCCTGAAAGTTTCTTTTAAACCCATCCAGTGGTTCATGACATATTTTGCAAACAGAAATACATAGTTGACTTTAAATAGTTAATTTTAAAATGTAATGTTTGTTAGTGCTCAGAATATATGTTGGAAAACAATTTTAGCTACTGCCACACTAAATTTTAGAAAAATAACAGAGAAATTGACTGAATTATAGCCATTTTTGTGTTTTTTTTTTAAGTTAGGACGATAGGTAACAAATTGGCAGGTGAGATAACAGCCAAGGGGCCATTTTAAACAAAAAGTGTTATAAACCTCACAGAATGTGTGTCTAAAATAATAACCAGTAATGGGCTATGATCAAACATAAGAGCTGAAACACAACAAAAACTGGCTAGAAGCTTAATAACGTGGCAGACAAAGACAAGCTGACAGCTAATTGGATAAAAATGGTTGAGGAAATTGATTTTTGTTTCTCAAGTTTGTTCTTTTCGACCTAAAACAACCATTTATCTTTGTGCAGACCTCATCTACCTCAGCTATAATTGTCAGATAAGATAATTATTTTATCGCACTGATTCCTACTATATTGTCCTGTCATTGATTGTGTCAGGCTAAGAGGTGTGTGTGTGTGTGTGCAGGTAATTACAAACTGAAAGCCTCAGGGATCACATAGTTTGAGTTTGTGTAACGCTCAGTCACAGCAAACATCTCCGTTCCTGGTTTTCTCCCATGTCTGTTAAACGGAGCGTGATCGTCCACCAGCTTCAGAGAGACAAAGACGAACCATGTCCGTTGTCCTAACTGGCGGCGGGAAGCTGTCCCGTGATCGTCTGAGCGGCGCTGAAGTGCCGAGCACTTCGGAGATCTTTTTTAGAGATCCTCCCTCCTTTGGGGTCTCAGCAGTTTTGTCACAGGTGACAAACTTTTGGCGCACTCAGCCGGTGCCGGTGGCCGTCCTCGCTCTGAAGCAGCACCAACCGAGCAGATGAATTATTGACGGTTGCATTCTGTACTTTGGTGAATTTTAAAGCTGTATTCTGCAGAGACTCTAAATGGTAGAGGGAGGGTGTCGTTAATCATTCATGAACTGCTTTTACCCGCTTTGCTTAAGGTCACTATCCTCACTGCGACTGAGCGAAGGAGGAGTGACAGAGAGGGGAAAACTGTGCAGAAAAAGACCAAATATTTTGCTAAATGCTCATGTTTTAATCTAAGGAGCTACTTTAGTGGAACCATGTGGTTGGAAATAGGAGAAAGGATTTGTCGTTTGAATTTAATTTCATTGGGATAAACTGTTTAGATAATCAGCTTGTCTACACTTTGTACTCAAAGTAATTATTTAATTCATGAAACAAAAATGCAATATAAATACTGAGCGCAGAATGGCTTTGCTGATTTAGGTATCATTATCATTGGGATTATTATTGTTTCTTTAAAGTTTTAGAAGCTAAAGTAAATAACTGTTTCTTATATGATCCTGTTTTAAACATTTATAAACCCTTTTATATTAGTGTTTACTGATGATGCGTTCAGTGACAAACAGGTAATCAAAGTTTCCTTTTTTTTTTTTTTAAATGTACTGACATTTCTGTGACGTTAAGAGAATTATATAACTTGTCGAGATAATTTGCAGGTAAAAGTTCTCATTTTTAAGGTGTAACAAACGCAGGCTGATTTGAAGGTAAATCTGGGAGGAAATCATGAAAAGTCTGGATTATTTTCACTCTAAAATGAAAGAATGAAATACTTTTTCACTTCAAATATGAACTTCCTGTTAATGAGGGACTATGATGTCGGGGGTTTATGCTGCCTTTCAAGCACAAAAAAAGCAACATTTTTAAAATATGTGTGCCGAAATATATGAGAAATGCAAACAAAGACTTTCCAGTGTTATTCTTGATTGATTGGATTGAAGTTTATCCAGTTGAAATGTTTGTTGATGTAAAAGGAGTTTGTTAACTGTGACAGATGCTTCAGTCAAAGCTGCCGGTCAAATAAATATCTCGTTTCCTCTTTCTTCCTTTTTTTCCCCCCTTCAGGGATCTGATGCCAAAGACCCTGGAGGGCCAGATCACCATGGAGAAAACCCCCAGCTACTTTGTGACCAGAGAAGCTCCAGCGAGGATCTCCGCCATGTCCCGGGACACCAAACTAATCGTCGTAGTGAGGGACCCGGTCACTCGAGCTATCTCAGACTACACGCAGACTCTGTCTAAGAAGCCTGATATTCCCTCTTTTGAGAGCCTCACCTTCAAAAACAGGACTACGGGTCTCATCGACACCTCATGGAGCGCCATCCAGATCGGCATCTACGCCAAACACCTGGACAACTGGCTGCAGTACTTCCCCATGGAGCAGATCCTCTTCGTGAGCGGCGAGCGTTTGATCAGCGACCCGGCCGGAGAGCTGGGCCGGGTCCAGGACTTCCTGGGCCTCAAGAGGATCATCACAGACAAACACTTTTACTTCAACCAGACTAAGGGATTCCCGTGCCTCAAGAAAGCAGAGGGCAGCAGCAAGCCCCACTGCCTGGGGAAAACCAAAGGGCGCACCCACCCGAACATTGATCCTGAGGTGGTGCAGAGGCTACGGGACTTCTACAGACCCTTCAACATGAAGTTCTACCAGATGACCGGACGCTTCTTTGGCTGGAATAACTGAATGTGGGCTTTTTTGTTATTATTTGGTTCTGTGGAGTGCAGGAAATGCTGCAATGGACTCTTAGGAACACACGTGATGGAACAAGACCTCTGGGTTTAAAGTTGTTTTGTTATGAGAATAAAGTCAGATCTGACATAATTTAGTTTTTTGTTTTTAAAACAATAAATATATTTATATAACTTAAGAAGTCATGAACACGTATAAGCACAGATATACTGTCTGATTAGGTTTGTAATCTAGAAATATAACACCACTCTGACAAAATATTTCATTTATTTTTACTTTTTGGGCTTTATTTAAAATGTCTGCATTGTTTTTATGTTGGGCTTTTTGCTCGGGGTGGAAATCTTTAGGTTCGATGGTTCGATTCCAACACGGAGGGCTGTGATGCAGTTATAAAACCGTTGCACCCATAATCCTGAGCATGAAATCTCTCAGACCGTTTTACTCGACGCTACAGCACGAAACAGTTTTCATTCAGACAAGATTATGGAAAGTAAACTCTTAAACAAACATGGCCGCCACTCGTCTCGCTGCTGCACCTGTCTGCTCTTCTTGTGCCCCTTCCCTCTCTTTTTCGTGTTGGCGACACTTGACTGCAGTCGTTCCCACGACCCGACTGCGCAAAGATTCGGCTCCAGAAATTCAAACATGTTGGGACTGACTGCGACTGAGCTCGGGTCGGGTCCGTTCACCTCACACACACACACACACCTTTTGGGATCTTTTAGTTTCTTTACAGTTCAGGAACGGCTGCGAGGCTCCAAACTGTGAAACACGCAGCACCACCCCTGGTCTTCACCCACTGACTGCAGACGCTTGGCCTTTCCAAGAAAAGTTTGTCATTCACTCCCTTTGCCGACTTTGACATCCACTCCTTTAGCAGCTGCAGCCTGGAGCTTTCCGTCTTCCTCCTTTTTGTGGAAACATAAATGTGGCTCTTGGCCCTTTAACTTTACAAAAGCCAAAATACTTCCAAACACCGGCTTTTGTTGTAAAAGGAGCTTCTTATACGTCTCAGTTAGCCGTGTAGCTCTCGTCTCTGTAAGCAGTCAGAGTTCCACCTATTAACATGAAATAATAATCAGTTTTTGACTATTTTGAATCAATTGCAATGCATCAAAGACTAGATTGAATTAATAAAGCTTTACCCTTAATTTTTCTCCTCAAACTCTGATATTTTTATGTTATTATTGGAATATCAGACCGTTTTATTCTCAGTACTGAGCTAATGGATGTTCATGACTTTTTTCTCATAAAACTGTGACTTTTTACTCTTTTCTGAAGCTTGTTTTTCCCCATCAATGTTCCTGCCACTCCTTGGTCCGCCTCAGATATGCAGTAATTCTCTGTTCTGAGCTTCTTCTCGTCTCCTCATGTTCTTGTTTTTTCTTTTTTTTTCTGAGCTGTTGAACGATTTGCATCACGTCTCCCTGAATGTTTTGAAGCAGCTTTTGTTTCTCAGTTTGAAAGTGAAGCAGAGATTATTGTTTGTGAAATCAGGGGGATTTTAATTTGAAATGAAACCTGCTCTATGAGTTAAAGTCATATTTTCAAACATGTTATTTTTTCAGCAAGAATAATACAAGAGAGGAGAAAGTTTATGTATTTATTCAGAAAGTGAACAAGCAGTTTGTATTTTGAATAACTCTTCGATTGTTTGCTCTCTGATTATTCTGCTTCGAGTTTTCTTTTAAAACGCCTCAATTTTCAAGTCACTCTGTGTTTTGTTTTGACGAAAGTGATGTGGGAACACTTGAGTTCAGTTTTAGAGCTGTGAGTTTGTTATTTCAAGGCTCGTTTCCCCACCTTCCCTTAATGAAGCCACAGGCAGAGACGACACTCGCTGTTATTTAAGCAACATGGACTCCGACGGAGGGGAAGACCTCCAAACGGCCTCAGATTTCCCCAACATGCCTCCTGGTGAAGTCAATACACTTGATGTCACTGGCCCTTTTTTTTTTTCTTTCTGCGAAACCATGCGGAGGTTTGTTTTAAAACCAGGGAACATGAGAACAACGGTGGAGTTGTGTTCCTCGTTCCTTCTCCTAGCAGTGAGAGACACGTTTAGAAAGCTGATATGCCTGAAAATATAAACAGTCAGCAGTGTTTTAGGTATCAGAAGGTCTGAAAGGTGTTCGTCACCGAGCTGACGGAGCTGTCTGGAATGATACTTTCTGATGCAACGTTGGCTTTTTAAAGCACTCCTTCAATAAAAGATGCTCTATGTAGACATTGTGCTGTGTTTTTTTGTTTTTTTTTTTTACATTTAATACCAGATCTGTTAAAATAATAACCGGATGTTGAAGTCCTCGCAGCTTTTTTTGAATCTTAAAAACATAGGTACAACTTTTTGGGGTGTCTGCAGATTTGGGGCAGCACTCTGCTGTGTTTTAGATCCAAACATTCATTTAGTGTTTGTATAAGAAAGTAAATATTCTGATCCTGCTGAGGACTAAACACTCGTGGAACAAACTCTGGATTGGAGTTTTGAGATTTTGTACAAGTTTTCTGCAAAGGGAAAAAGCCACAATCATATCTAAGCTGTTTGACTTTATTTTTTCTGTATTAAATTCACTAAAATGGGGCTCAGCTTGTTTGCAAACAAACTCATAAATCATCAACATGTGTTCAACAAAGATGTATCCATGGACCATTTTTATTTACTCTCTATATCAGGCTTCTTTCACCTGCGGATCTTAATGTAAAATTCAATCGTATGCAGACGATGTTGTGGTTTATGTAGATGGTAACAGCAGGTGACGTGTAGAGAAAAGGCTGTTAAAATGTCAAACCATGAGGATTTGAGTACAGGGAAAACGTACACGTCAAAGATTTGAATTTCTTTCTTTTTGTGGATCATTCGCTGTAACTAATTGTTTTTGATGGAAGGACTTTTTTAGACCTTTTAACTCTAATAACTCAACGGAAGCTTTTAACAACAGCTTCTTCTGTAAACTCATTCAGTACTCAGCTTTTAAGCTGCATTTTGGCAGAAAACGCACTTTCTCTAATTATTTTAATAATTTTACCTGATTTTTTTAGCTTTGGCATTGACCACATTTGTTATTTCTTCATTGTTTTGTGCAGTTCAGTTTTTATATTTAGTCCGTTTGCATTATGCTGCACATGAGACATTATTTTTCATTTCATCTCTTTATTGGAAAGACAACAAAGACAGCTTGACTTTGGCAAAGACACAAATCCAGTCGGATGATTTGCTAAAAACAGAAAGGACGGTTTGTTCAAAATATCCAGTATGAGAAGGAAATGGTCAAATCCAAGCTCATGCTAAACTACAACATGCAGAATATAAATCATCGTATTCTAATGTTTATTACAAAGCATTTGGTTAGATAAGTCAAAGCTCAAACTGTAAAATGCTGCACAAAGTGCATTTAATCTGTCCATGTGACAAATAAAAGCTCCATTTATTGAAAACTGCTCCCAATCAATACAGAAACAAGAATATCAAGTCTGAAAAGCCAAGAAGTCGTGTTCAGACAGACTCCTACTGTACGTTGACTCAGTTATAAGAAATATTTTACCAAAAACAGAGTTGATCCTAGAAACTGCAGAAGTGCTGACAAATGTGAATTATACAGTATGTTGATATTCAGCCTGACAAACAACCAGTCTGTCCTGCAGAAATCCTAAAACGCTTGTGTCGACTGACAGCGTGCTGAAAAGATGTCGGCGCTTTATAGAGCGCTGGGAGCAGAGGTTGATGTCCATTTGTTGACTTGTTCGGTCTGCTTGTTATTCCTCCCTGAGTGGCTCGGTGATGGTTCCTCACCCTAATGAGAAGAGACAGTCTTCGTCCTCGCCACGAGGTCTCAGAGGGACGGCTCGCTACGTCCAGAGAAGAAGTAAAAGACAACATCTGCTGCCAGAAGACGCACAGACCACCTTGTCGGAGTGAATTCAGCTCAGGATCAGTGGCACGGTCCTGGGGAGAACGTGAAGCTTGTCACCGACCGCATGTTCATGGATTTTCTTTTTTTTTTTCTGCCCCTCTTTTTTTAAGCTGCTGCAGAAAGACGAGCATTTCTGCTTGCTTTGCAAAGCTCTTTGATCCTTTCTTCTTCTATTCCCCCCNTCCATGAGCTTTGTTTACTCGTTCCATCATTACATCATCCTCCGGAGCACCTGTGTGGAGTCACCTGTGCACAATTAGCCCGCACACACTCCCCTCTAAGTCTAACTAAGCCCCCCAAACCCCTCTCCGCCTGATCCTGCTCTCCTCACACGCAGCACGCAGGTGAGCTGTGTGGAAACATCTGCCAGCGCTGATGCCAAACTTTAAGGCCGGAGCTTCAGGCAAAAATGTTGCACAGATTAAAAGACGTTTTGCAGAAGTTGAGATGTTGGTGTTGTTTATGATGCTCAGCTACTACCACAACAAGTTGGTTGTGTTGTAGCCATTTTGTGGTTCTTAACTGGCCATGGCAGCCATCTTAAACAACCAGCTGTAGACGTTCACCCAATGATTACTCTCCAAAAGTTTCATTTAAATCCGTCCAGTGGTTCATGGAGAATTTAGCAAAAGGTGCAGCAGACAAATGCATCTGCACGAAAAGAGCAAAAATATTAAAGCCGGGCAATAACAACTGTCTTAGTGTGTGTGTGTGTGTGTGTGTGTGTGTGTGTGTGTGTGTGTGTGTGCGTGAAGTGCCCACAGCTTCATGGCCCGTGAAAAATTATAAAGGGATTAAAGAGAGATTGCTTTGAAGAAAGATAGCAGCAGTGAGAAATCGTGCATGTGCACTCCATCATACACACACACACACAGCAGATGTGTCTTCATCGCGTCATAAGGAACACACACACTGACCCTTGTGATTATGAGCATGGCCGCCCCCCCACAGAGGGACACGGGGGGGATCAAACCTCTGTGTCCTCTGGTTCAGATGAGAGAAGCCTTTAATCCGGGGTCTGCAGCCTGAGCAAACATCTCCACTGAGCGCGCTCCGTACAGAACCCCGATCAGAACAGCGCCTCTCTGGGTCCAGGCTTCATTTATTTATCAAAGGCTCAGTGTGTTTAGGAGAAATCCCAAAACTTACAGAGTTTAGGTTCACATCTGGTCCAAGGTACTCCTGTTTTATCCTGTTTTTGCACATGTCTGCATCTCTCTAAAATATCTCATGAACCACTGGGCAGATTTTAATTCAACTTTCAAGACATCAGCATTGGATGTCCCTCTACAACTGATTTAGTTTGGAAACTAACCCAATTCAAGATGGCTGCCACAGCCAACTGACCTTTGAAGACACAAAAGTGGCTACAATTCTGCCAAATTTGCAGTTATTGTGCTAAAATTTTATATGGTAGTAGCTGAGAGTGAATCACAACACATACTCCAAATGCCACTCGTTGTGAGAGATCCTTGGTTAAGACTTGACTTTATCATTAACTATTTGCCTGTTAGCAAAATATCTCATGATGATGCAGCAAAAACGAAACTAAGTACAAAACAAACTAAAGCCAAAGGCATAACAGACTTTAACGGCAGACGTGAGCGGAACCAGACAGCAAACGAACCAGCGGGTAAATGGAGGAGACGACCAGGTTTTAAAGGCAGAGGATAATTATGGGAAGTGGGCACAGGTGAGTGATTGCTAACTAGGAGCAGGTGGAGATGGGCGTGGCAGGTAAACAAGTGACTGACTGAGGAGAAATGAATGAATGACAGGAACACAAGCTATACAAAGACAAAACATGAAAACAGTAACCCCAAATAAAACCCAAATCCTGACAGAAGTCAGCTCAATTCAGGACGTCCACCACAGCTAATCAACATTGGCCAACCTAGAATTGACATACCTTTATAGGTATAGGGCAGTGGTCTCCAATCCTGGTCCTCAGGGCCACCATCCTGCAGGTTTTACTTGTTCCTCTGCTCCAACACACCTGATTTGAATCAATGGGTGATTAACAGGCTTCTGCAGAACATGAAGAGGTGATTTAACCTCTGAATCAGGTGTGTTGGAGCAGAGAAACAAGTAAAACATGCAGGATAGTGGCCCTCGAGGATCAGGGTTGGTGACCCCTGGTATAGAGCTAAAATTTGGTGTGGTAGTAGCTGAGAGTCATTCACAAAATGTACTCAAAGCGTGACATCTCAGGGTATTGCATGAGATTAGGACTGTGGTAGACTTGATGTAGACCGCCTCTCACTCAGGGGATGGATGGATGGATGGATGGATGGATGGATGGATGGATGGATGGATGGATGGATGGATGGATGGATGGATGGATGGATGGATGGATGGATGGATGGATGGATGGATGGATGGATGGATGGATGGATGGATGGATGGATGGATGGATGGATGGATGGATGGATGAAGAGCCTTTAAGGAATGCTCATAAACAAGCTTCATTAAACATGCGTGACACAATGTACTGAAGAAACAACCCATCGAATCATCTTTTGGCAGGAAAAGTGCTCACAGATTTTTCATTTTCTCTGAGTTTTCATTTTTTAAATTTCCTTTTAAACCACATTCCATACGTTCCCCTCGAGGTTCTGTGGTCTGCAGAAGACATACAGAGAAAAAATATTTACTTATGTTACAGCAAAATGGTTGTTTTTAACTTGAAAATAGTCAGAGATGAAAAGGCGTCTCACTGATGGTTTGTGTGCTCGTAGTAAACCACGGGATGGCTCTTTGAGCTGTCGTCGCTGCGCCCCGGAGTGCAGCAGACAACACATAAATTAGCAATTAAGATGGTCTGGGAGGCAGGACTGTTTTAGATTTTGACTCCTCTGAAGAGCCCCGTCTTCACAATAAGCTGGTGATAATTGCTCCTGTTTGTGTTGAGCCCAGACACAAGTCTAAACAAGACGACCAGATCGTCTGAGGAGCTTAAATGTTTTCACCAGGGGGAGAAGTTTGTGTTTCCGTCAGCGCTCAGACCTTTTAGTTAAACTGTCACACACTGCAGGGTGGACAAATATTGTGACGTTTGTCACAGTTGCAGCTCTGATTATGAGTCCAGAAGCAAAGTGTGGTTTGAAGGTAGACCAGCGTTTCTCCAGAATATCTTCTTTTGTCATCTGTTGCTGATTTTTAGTCTGAGTGAGTCTTAGTCTGAGTCCCATTCAAGAAGGCCACCACAGCTAAGCTAACTTAGCAAACAAAAAACGACTGTAACGCTATAACTATAACAGGTATTGACCTAAATTTGGTGCAGAAGTAGCTGAGAGTTATCCCCAACACATACTCTGAGCTCCAACTGGTCATGAGAGATCTGTTTTTAAAACTTCTCCATTAATTATTGGTGTCAGCAGAAAACGATCTTTAAATGATTCACCTTTGGAGTCACCCTGATTCAATTGAGTCCCCTTTAGCAAACACTTAAATGACTGTAACTCAGTCAGTTTTACAGATATTGAGCTAAGATTTGGTGTGGTAGTAGCTGAGAGTCATATCCAACAGATGCTTGAGGTGCTAACAGATTGTTTAAAAGATCCTGATATCGTGTGTCATTGTGCATCATGTTATTTTTAAAAGAATGCTAGGACTTTAATTGTTAATTTGTCATTTTGACTGGCTTTTTGGGCTGTTTTGCAACCATGTAATATTAAATTTAAAAAATATTTCTCAAAAAACAGTAGCATGATCGGAGATGGACTGTTTTCTGTTGGATAAGGGGTTGTTAAAAAAAATCAAATTAGCCTGGTTGACCTGAAACAAATAGCTTTAAATAAATCATCACACACTTTTTCCTATTCAGTGCACAGTTTCTGTTTGCCTCATGAATAAATGAAAAGTCCCTCACTCATTACAGACACCGACCCATCACACTCACACACACACAAGCGCGGGATCTGGACAGCCGCTGAAAAACTCACCAGAAACAGACCTCTAACACCGAGAAGTTTCTTGAACTCTTTACACAATTAACAACCAGCTGGATGTTTAAACATGCCAGCACAGATTAATGCACGCAGCACTATGGGTTTCTTTTTTTATTCTTTCCTGTGGTGTTGTTGACGTGGAGCCAAGAAAAAAAAAATCCAAAGGTAAAAGGAGCTTGTTAATTATTAAAACCGTCAGAGTGCCGCGGTGCTGAGTGAAGGGACAGCATGCAAACACTACAGCAGAGAATTTAAGGCTCCACTAAGTAATTATTTATCACCTGAGGCTACAGCTGTGGAGACAAAGTGTTACTGAAGGGAACCAACGTGATGAACTGGCCTGACCTGTGGGAGGTGTTACAGACTGATTCAATATTACCCCTCAGAATGGAGCTTTTGAGGTTGGGGAAACTGGAGCTGCGGCTGAGGTGAATTTATCTCTTTACTCAGCTCATTTAAGTTTCTTTTCAGAGGTGTAGGAATTGTTAAATTGTAAGCAACCTGTAACATATAACATACGTCCCACCCTGACAAATGGGGGTGCCACGGGGGGGTCATTGTGTGTGAGTTGTGTCGAGAGCAAACAGAGGCTCCCAGATATGACAGCCGCGGCAGTTTGTCACTCTTTTGTTGCCGTAGAGGTGTTTAGGCGTAATCAGGTGATGGATTCGCTTCTGCCGGAGCCAAAGCAATCACTAACGCAGAATGGATGTTCGTTTACACACGCTGTCGAGTATCTCTGACTTATAATTTACATTTGCGTGTGATGTAATGCTCTGCACAGTGCAGCCTCGGTATTTAAAAGCAATCATAAAGTATAGATTTCCTCAACTTTGGGCCTTTCTTTTTCACTTAGCCTTTGTTCAACAAAAAAAACTTAAGTGAAACTCAAAAATAAAAAAAGAAATTCATGTTTTTAGAACCTAATTTTTGCCGTACAGTCACAATACTGGCTTTAAGAATTAATTAAAGGCCGAGCATTTTGTGAAGGATGCCAGAGTTCATGCCAGCGTGCTGTTTAGTATTGTCTTGCTGAAATATGCAAAGCTTTCCCTGATAAAGACTCAATGGGAGCATATGCATGGGAGCAAATATGAGTTTATGAAATTTGCAAATGATTGCATTCTGCTTTTATTTACATTTTACACAACTTCTTCTAAAATTAGAGTTGAACAATTACCGCTGTGGATCTCTTACAGGGTGAATTTAGCAAAAAGGAGCTTTAAATAACACAAACAGCTACACTTACGTCATGGTTTACCCATCAGCTCATCAGTTTACTCTGAAGGTAAATCAGATCTAAGGACACTTTAGCTTTCATCTGCTAACCTGTCTTTTTCAAACAGTAAAAACATTTAGCTTCAGAGGTTTTAGCCTCACATTTGGTGTGTGTTTCGCTCACAGTTCAGCTGAATAAAACCCACACCGGAGCAGTGGAGGCTCACCTGCAGGCAGCGATCTGACTGCTGCACCCAGACACATTCGCCTCGTCAACAGAAATGTTATCTTGCAGAGCAAAGCAGGCAAAATGGAAGAAAAGCTGATAATACTGTGTGCTTCAGATGGGGACTTTATTTGAGAAAAAACATCCAATAGTGTACTTACAACTCTACACACTTGAGTTTTCCTAAAAGAAAACAGTTTATGCATGACAATACAAGAAAACGACTATGAAACAGATACTGCCGGCATTTGCATCTTTGTCTGTGTGCACATGCAGCACAGAGCATGTGTCAAACAGGTAAGTGATCCAGGTGGATGGCAGCGGAGGGGCCGGGGTGTCCCGTTTCAGGCAGCAGCTGCTGAGCGAAGCTGGGACCCTTCCCCTTCGTCTCCTGTAGTCCCGGGCTCCGCTCCTCACTGTCACCCGATCCCATCTGAACGTACACGAGAACAGCAGCTCCGCCGCGTCACAATGGAGCTCTTTTAATTATCAGGGACAGTGTCCTCGCTCGGGCGGAGGCCGTCGTGGAGAGACGAGCAGCTCGGGCATTCAGGCGTGCAGCTTCACTGGCGTGGTGATAATTGATCACATTATAAAACTGTGTACATGACACAAAGGCCATGTACCCCGACTGTCACACTGGAGAGGACTGGCTGCTTCCAGCAACTAAACATGTGAAAGCAGCCTTCCTCGAAAGAATGTGATCTGCCCGCCATGTGATGAGGTTTGATCTCAGCTTTTGCCTCACCAAATTTTTGTTTTTTTATCTGTAAAATTTACTGAATTATGGCTGTTTTTGTGTTCGTTAAGGTCACTCAGCTGTGGGGTTAATCATGCATCCAATGATTACTTTCTTGGAGTTTAACTAAATGCTTTCATGAGATATTTTGCTAACAGACAGACAAAGGATCGGCTGCCTTTCGTGGAGGAACGTAGTAGAAATGATTCTTCAGATACGAGCAGAGTTCAGAAGTTTAAAACATCAGCTATAAAAAGAAAAACAAAGTGTTTTTGTTCTTCTCCTGCTGCGTTTCTTAGTTTGGTGTCACAAACTGTGGCCTGAACATGAAGCAGTGCAACAGTCACATTGTATGAAGTGACACGAGGACATTATATAGCTGCTGATGTGAAATAAAAGGTTAATTTGTTTGGCCTCATTTCCTTCGCTGACAGTTTGTTCGCATTAAGATAGCTGCAGAAAGACTGGTGGGATCCAGAGTGTGTTATTCTGATTGTTACATACGGTCCAGGCTTCAGAACCAACCTGAACTCATCCGTACCGGGTTCAGGAGTCGGGGATTCCATATGTGGGGCAAATTAAACGGGCTTTATTCTCCGGGTTTTAAAGCGTGGCCTCTTCAGCTCACCAAGGAAATTGAGTTTGCGACCGAAAAAATGCACTTTCCTCTTAACCCCCCCTGACCAGCCGTCACAGGCACACAAACTTTCCCTTTGAAGGCTAAACGGGCAGAAACAAGGGAGGATTGGCTGTTCTGCAGAGTTATGGAAGCCCTGATCCTATTACCCGCCTCCCCCTGAAAAAATGTGTCTGCAGGCCGCAGGAGCTTTTAACCTTTCTCTGCTCCGCGCTTTGATTCATTGAAACATGTGGAGCCACAAGGTGAGTCCAACTCCTGCCGTACAGTAAGCAGAGGGATTCCCTGGCTCGAAAAACCCAAACAAGAAGCATATTTTCTCTGATTTCCAAACAGAAAACACATCTCGGAGCATTTAATAGAAATTCCACATGGGTTTAAAATAGCAGGCCTCGGGCAGCTGCATGGACTGTTTGCCGATCACGCTTTAAAAACCACACATGCAGGATTTCTGCTAAAAAACAGATTTATGGACAGTTCTGAGTCAGATATGTTGTAATAAACAAAAACACATATGCAGCTTTAATTAAACAGCTTCAATTGAACAGAATCTGTCCAAATGTTTTGCAAATGTCAAAAAGAAACGGCACAGTAAATGAGAGAAATCACATTTTCTGTGAAAATACAGAGTGAACGCTGAGCTAAAGAGGCTGAAACTGAGTGGCTAAAGTTAAAAGAAGCAAAAAACTAGCTAAAAGCTAGAAGTAACAAAACACTGACTCAAAGCTAAATGTAGCAAAAAGGCTAGTTGAAACCTAAATGTTGCAGAACAGTACCCATTTGCTAAAAGTCACAAAAGGCTAGCTAAAAGCTAAATGTATCAGAATCGAAGCTAAAAGCTAAAAGTAGCAGGATGTTAGTTAAAAGTACCAAAAGAAGACAAAAGCAGAGCCAGTAGCTGAAGCTGAGCGATTGAAGAGATCTCTTCTTCTTTGAAATACAAATACTTTTAAATAAACTTAAATATTTTGCAAAGCATAAAAGTTACAAAACCCGAAAGTCAGAGCATCCATCTCCTGAATGAGCTGAACGGTTTGATGTATAAATGGCTAAAATTGCACACATAGATTGGAAAAAAAACAAAACATACTGTCATGATGAGTGGTGATGACGGAGAGGAACCCAGAGCGCAGACTCATTGTAAAGAAAATAAACTAATGAAACAAACGAAAACAAAAGCTGACGTGGCAGCAAACAAACAAAAACTAAAATTTAAAATACATAAACAGACTCGAACTCAAAAGACTAGAACCAGAAACACAGCACAAGGACATCAAACATCAAACAATGGACCAGCAAGGAATGGGAAGAGTGACCGGGTTTTTAACCCTGAGGATAACGAGGTGAGTGGGAACAGGTGGAATGATTGCAGAGTTGAGACAGGTGTAGATGGGCGTGGCTGACAGACAAGTGAATGACTGGGGGAGAGTGGAAATGAACATGAACAAGAGAAAAATCCAACCAAAACACAATAGAAACAAAACTAATATCAAAATAAAACATAAACAAAACTCAGGGAAAAAAGCCAAATCACCACACATACAGTAAAATAAAAATAAAAACCAGGAGAACAATGGCTGACTCAGTGGTGACGCATTAATAATCAGAATTCTGGTAAAAGTTAAATTGAATTAAATGGTGGTTATTATAGTAGTCGTCATTTACAAAGTGATGCCTGAAATTTCAGCTTAAAGTAATTTATCGATCTCATTTGAGGTGATTGGCTGTAACTCGTTTAGTTCCACCTAAAAGGAACTGAGATAAACTCCGACTGCACGCTGCTTCGTGGGTTTCACGAATATTTCACACCAGCCTCAGTCGCATGGATGTTTCAGGCCGGCTTGTGTGGCGGTTTATAACTTGCCGTGCAACTCGGCTGTAACGTGTTGGTTCAAATACCACGGAGAAGCTCTGAAAACAGGCATTAAAGTAGCCTAAATCCCCCCGAGTAGCTGTGTGCTTAACGTGGTCTCTGAAAGGTATCCAGCCGTTTATGTGAAACCAAAGCACTTCTTGATCAAAGGCTTTCAGAAGACGGCGAGGTGAATGAGGAGCCTTGTACGATCACTTCTTTTTTAGTCAGCACAGGAGACAGAGTGTGTGTGATTTTAGTGTCTCTAAAGACAGAAATCTTTCAGCAGGGAGAACGGATTAACACATCAAATCCAGCCTTTCAATCAATTGGGAGGTAATGGAGTGAAATCAGAAAACACGCCGGCTGCACGTTGCCCACACGCACGGCAGATTAGGGAGGCTTTCACTTCTGCACGCCTTAATGAACACTAATGCTTAGCTTTAAAAAAACACACACACACGAGTTAGGATTAACAATATATGAAACCAGAGGAAGGTGAAAACATGAAAAGAAATTAAAGACGTCATCTTTTGACCAAACACCAAACTTAAGCTCAGTATCTGTAAATCTGATTGAGTTGCAGCTAAAGTCACTTAACCTAAATCAAGTTGGCATCAAAAGTTAATCAGCCGTAGATGAACATTTAGTGATTAAAATCCATTCAGTGGTTCATGAGATATTAAGCTAACGCTACAAACACACAGACAGACAAAAAGTTGCCCCCGTTGAGACGCGTTTGTCCAATAAAAAGTGTGATAAATCATATCTGAGCTGCAGCAGAGTGTGTTGACCGTCCACCCGTCTCACTGACCATCCGGGTCAGAACCACGTCTCTCCGGTCTCTGCAGATAAAACTCCCCCCTCAGAATGACCAGCAGAGCGGCGTGAAAGAGTTTTAGTCCAGAACCATGAATATTAATTTTTTTTATCTCTGCTTTAGTTTTATAGGCGTTGTTCAGAAAACTAAAGTGGTGTTTAACATTCAGCTGGAGCTGCACTTTCAGCATCTTTTTACTACACTTCGGCACAATTAAAGCTCCTTGTACTTCAATTTAGATTTTAGATATCAGTAACTGTTAAAATGATAATAAATACCTTGCTGTGGAAAACTGTTGCTGCATCCTATTTTAGCACCAATAATAGTGTTGGAAGGTTATTCAGCAGGTTTGGATGAAAAAGACACAAACTTTGATGACACAATATATATATATATATATATATATATATATATATTGTGACGACCCTGTCAGGTGACTGAGCTGCAGCAGGTAGTTATTGGGAACACCTGATTGGCTGATTTAGTCTGGTATAAAAGGGATTATGGGTTATGGTTTGTCTTGGTTATACTAGTTTGGCTTATCTGGGTTTGGTTAACTTAATTTTTTCTTGATAGGTTTGCTTTTCTTTATTTTTCATTGCTTTTAAATAAATATTTGAAACATCGTCCTTGTGTCTTTTTACTCTTTGTTTTGTCACAATCCCTGAGCCAGGTTGTGACAATATATACACGCTTTTTGTTTATGTTAAGTAGAAAAATACAACACAAAATGTAATTTTAAATAAAAATGTATGTATTTTATGCATTGGTCCTTCTGTAATCTATAAAAGGCTTTTAATCCCAGGCCAGAGAGGATATATGATCCCTCCAGCAGGTTCTGGGTCTGCCCCGAGGTCTAAAATCTCCAAAGGGAGGCGTCCTAATCAGATCCCTGAACCACCTCAGCTGACTCCTATCGATGAGGAGGAGCAGCAGCTCTACTCTAAGCTCCCCCCGGATGATGAAGCTCCTCGTCTCATCTCTAAAGCTGAGCTGAGCCCCACAGAGGAAGCTGATTGTATCCAGTATCTCGTTCTTTCAGTCAGGATCCACACCTCATGACCACAGGTGAGGATTGGAACGTAGACTGACCAGTAAATTAAGAGTTTTCACCTTTCAGCTCAGTTCCTTGTTCACAACAGGCCGGAGCAACACCCTCATTACAGCTTGTAACTCAAAAATGGTCTATGTCTAAATATTTTATTAATAATTCTGCTTTTTGAAACCTTCTTGCTGAGAAGCGACAGCTCCGCCACTTACAGGGGATAAAAACAAGACGCCAAAAAATTTCTAACTAACTAAAAATTCACAAGTAACCAAAGATTATTCACTTCCTGAATGAGTTTTGCTTCATTCTTTTGTATATTTTTATGTTACAAATGCAAAATATGATGATAAATCTCATGCTTTCTAAACATTTTTTCATCCTTCGTTTGGAGGCAGAAGATCAGATTCCTGTTTGGCTCTGAGACCGAAGCTCGGTGTGTGATTGACGTGTGCAGTTAATGGCCGACCATGAAGTCTGTGGTGTGGCTACAATCCACCTTATCGAGTCACAGCTCGAGACCAGCTGTGGAAACACTTTGCCCCGCAGTTTTTTTCCATTTCTCCGACAGCATATCTCCATTTTAGCAGAACCTTCTCTATAAATCTGCAAAGTGCACGACAGCAAAAAAATGAAATTTAAAGAAATCTGCTGCAAAGAGACTGATGTTTAAATGTTAAATCTCATCACCTATTTTTAAAAAAGAATTTCTATTTACACTTTCAATCACCTTCCTAAGAGAACAATACGATAAAAGAGGCAAATCCTACCTAAAAGTCTCGCTCTTCTTATTGTTCTCTGTTCCGAAGGAACATATGGCCTCAACAAGGTTTCATTTATTTGTGAAAACTGAACCTAGAGGCAAAACAAGGCCTGGAAGTTTCCCTGACAGAGATGCATGTAACTTTGAGAGCAGAGGGCTTTAACTCGTGCAGGATTGTGTCACATTTTTGTTCGGCAGCAGATGGAAAGCGCCTGCATTAACGCTGATGGTGCCGCGATCCTCCGAGGGCTCGTTCCACTCGTTCCCTCTTTCCAAGCACTTGTGAAAAAGCAGCAATTTAAAAATTGTCAAAGCTGCAGAGGGGGACTGTGTGAAAACGAGATAAGACAAAACAACCGAGCTCAGCAGCAGAGCACAAAAGAGATTCTGGAAGGTAAACTGGCAGACCTCTCTGTGTCTGACTGTCGGACATATTGGGAGGGATGTCAGGCAATCGCAAAAAAATGAGCAAAAAGTGCTCAAACATTTTTTTGAAAAGTTTGAAATAAAAACTCTCTACAGTGCAGGAAACAAAAGAACAGTTGAGGGGAAAGCAAACGACTCGAAACAAAAATTCACAAGTGAAAAAGGTAAGTAATTTCAGGATTTGGGTTGTTTTTGTGTTGCTGGTTCATGTTTTTATTTTGTTATTTAGTTGCCTTCATGTTTAGTCTGGTTTCAGTTCAGTTTTTGCTTCTTGTCATTCACTTCTCCACAGTTTATATCTTGTCTTCCTGCCACGCCCATCTCCACCTGATCCAAGCTGTAATCACTCACCTGTGCCCACTTCTCCTAATTACGCTCCGTCTTTAGAAAAGCATGACTGCGACAAACCTACATTTTCCAAACTCCTCCGTTTCTGTCCTGCAGCTTTCCTGAATCTCTCTCATGATCATTTAAATTAAATACGTGCATCAAGAGCAGTGGGAGTCTATGGGGTTGGACAAATATATTCTTGGTTTTCAGAGCCTGAATGTGTGGCATTTGGAGAAATAATACCCCTAAAATAATACTGATATTCTGCACATTGATCAAAACATACAAAAGTGAAAAAGCAGTGTGCAACAAACTAAGTACACCCCAATCCTGCTGCACTTATGTTAGCTGTAATAAATTAAAGTAACACATTCTTAAATCTTCAGTTTTTTTGAGCTTTCTTGGTAACTGTTTGTATGAAGCAATCCTAAAGTTGCGTTGTGACTTAATGTCTGGACTTTAACGGGATTGATCCAGGTCGGGGGAGGCTGTTTGCCTCAGGTATCTAGGAGTTTTGTTCATGAGTGACGTTAGGATGGAGCGAAGAAGAATCAGCAGATCTGAGCCACGTCTGCAGTAATGAGAGCGATTCTCCGGCTTGTTGTATTTTTCTGGTCTGTCTACATTTCAACCTCACATATGGTCATGAGATATGGGTCATATCCAGGATACAATCTCTTAGTTCAGCGTGTTTTCAGAATATTTATCAGGATGTTTCAGGATCATTTAAGTGTTTCCGTTACTTTTTTTTTTAGCATTTTAAGGTGTTGTTGTCCATGTTCCCCACCTTTGTTTTCCCACAGCTACTCTGTCTTGCCTTGTCACACACACCTGCCACCTGTTTGTAATCACCTCACCTGTTCTCACCTGCCAATCATCCATCCCAGTATTTATAATAAGCTCACAGGTTTTACTCAGTCTCTGTCAGATCCTTGTACATAAATTTGCTGCTCAATTCTGCCTTTTTTTTTTTTTTTTTACACCTGCACGTCATTTATTAAATAACTTTGGAACTAATCTCGCCTGCTACCTGTTTACTGCACACTCCTCTGATTTGGACCCCTTCATGATGCCTCATTCCGTAGGTTTTTTTTTTTTTGAGTACATTCCACTGGCAGAAGACCTGAGGACAGATCCAGAACTTGCTGAAGGAACTGTATATCCTCTCTGACCTGGGGACATCTTGGAATCCCCCAGGAGGAACTGGAAAATGGGTTTCCTTCCTGGACCTGTTGTCCCAGCAACCTGACCAAACATAAGAGGAAGAAGATGGAAGAATGGATGAAGTTAGAGTGGTTTATAGTGATATTTTTTTGTTTTACAACCATCCTTGACCGTCTTTGTTCCAGAAGTCATAGACGGTAGAACACAGCTAGTTGCATATTGTGTTTTCTGTGCATCAAAAAATGATGAACTCAGGGTGTTGGAAAGCTGAAACTTTTGACCAAGCATTAGTAAATGATCAATTAGGAATAAGAATGAGTTGGATAGACACGATTCAAAATGACTTTGGCTGTCGGAGTGCATTAAAATACTGTACAAACTAGCTGATGCTGCTGTTCTTATTGGCAGAACAGTCTCCTATAAAATCTGTAATATGTCATTAATCTTATTCCCTGCAGCACTATATATAAAGATGTGTTTGAAGATGTTTGTGCTGACCCTTAAAATCTCCTCTCAGAGCAAGACACTGTGTGAGACACAAGCTTCTGGCTAAAGTAGACTGCTTAAAAGTTGTCAAAGGGATGGAGGCAGAGGTAAAAAAAAAAGACACTGAGAACATTTTGAGGCATAAAAGGTGAAGTTTTAAATCTGCATTTGCGTGGAGAGGAGCCAGAGCAGGCTGAGGGGCAGGGCCCTGGCACCAACACATAATCCATTTGTTCATGGCAAAGGCGTTAATGGTCGAGCAGCTCGGAGCCAAAAAACATAAGGGGAGCGCTTTAATCAAAACCTGCATACATTAGGGTTGCAGAACTTGGAGCAAACCTCACTCCGGACTCCTAATCTTAAGAACGACAAGGGGGTGCTACTCTAAAAACAAGTCCTGAGCGTGGAACTCGTGTCAGGAGGAAACGAGGGTATCAGAACGGCGGCAGGCGGCGGAGGCTTGAACACGGAGGCAGGATTAAGGCTGTCAATAGACCCCAGTGTGGCTGATCCTGTCAGGGGTTAAAGAGCAGGAAATCACTCTCACGGAGCCGCAGACTTAATGCCGTATGAGAGCCGGCTCTCGTTGACTTTCCTCTGGCGGCTGATGAGGTGTCTTAGCTGATGAATGCCACACAGAACTTTGGAGGTCATTTCCAGGACTTTAATTAGGCCAGGCACTAACTAAATCACACTTACACAATTGAGTTCTCAGTTATCTTCAATTAGGCTCAAGCGAAGGCCAGGAAACCTGATTAGAGTGTTTACCGTGGGAGTAGTCCCAAATTTAAAGGTCAGTGCGGGGGGATAATGGAATATTGGTTACCTAGAGTAGATATTGAACATTCAGGCAAAATGAAAAGTTATGGCTGGCTCTTCGTGGCATTTTATTTTTAGTTATAAGTGCAGTTGTTTAGGAGACTGATGCTGAGGCCAGACACACCCAAATCAGATTAACAGGCCAAATTTAAGTCATTTGACAATCTCTATGGAGAAGTTAATCACATTACAGCAAAGACCCCCCTCCTCCATACAGGAACCAGCTTTTTTTTATGGTCTCTAATTAATTGACAATCAAACCTGAACACCAACACACCATCTGTGACGAGTTATCTTACTCCCCGCTACATCAGTCTTGGACGCAGATCAGTCTCGGTTCAATGAAACTTTTTCTTTTCTGTGTGTTTGTCCGTTTGTAAGCAAAACATCTCATCAATTACTGGATGGATTTTAATGAAACTTTATGGAAATAGTAATTGGAAATAGATCTACTGCTGACTAGCTTTTGGAGTCAACTCAATTCAAGATGGCTGTCACAGCCAAGTGATCTTAGCCAACACAAAACAGGCGATAACTGAGTCAATTTTACAGATATTGACCTGAAATTTGGTGTGGTAGTAGCTGAGAGTCGTCCTCAGCTCAATGAGTCATTTTAGAAAAATAAAAATAAATTCATGACTGAACAAAGGGATAAAACATAAACATCTCAATCCGCAAAAAGCTAAATGGAATCTGGAGGCATGCATTCTTTAAAGACCTAAAATTATTTGATCCATTCTTGTTGGCACGGAATCTAAATTTTATTTTAAGTTTGGCAGGAAAGTGAGATTTTTCCATAATCACATATTTCAAGAATTTTGCAATGGTGATGCACCAGTGTTTGGGTTTTGCAGGCAACATCTATAGGGAAAGTAGGGAGCAGGTGGAAGAGAGCCCGGAGAGGTGGAGACTGAATCTGTGTGTGAATGAGAGGCAGGTGGAACAGGGAAGCTGCAGGACGTAAAAGTGGATGAGTTTATGTGGCTGTGTTTCAATAATAAAACCACCAACCATCCAAAGTTCTTGTTTTCCTCTCTGTGTTCATCTCCATTCAAACACCCAAACACCAAAGTCCATCCAGTCCCTATCAAAGCCTCGTGCAGTCAGAGAGAACATGTTTTCTTTCCTGCTTTCAGCGTTTTCTGAGCGACCGTGATGTGTTTCCCATGTTCAATCCCTCTCCCTGTCACTCTGCTGCGCCTCCTCTTTCCTGTTTCCCTCCTTTAGTTTATCCTCCTCCGTCACTAATGGCCCAATGCTCCAAGAGTCTGGCTAATGTTTTAAATGTTCAGTTTAATACGCTTCCTCTGGTTAAAGGAGTTGCTCTAAGGGAGAAGGTATTTATTATTTAACCAGAGAAGAGGCTAAAGGAAGGAGGGAGTAAAGGGAGCGGACAACAATTAGATTACAGAGGAATATTCTACCTTAGTGTTTCGTGGCTGTAGTGGAGATTTTAATGCATTTAAACATAGAAGACTTTCAATAAACCTCTAAAAGTTTGCTTTTTAGAGTATTTATAAAATAAAGCACTTTGTATCTGCTCAAGCAATTTCCTTTAGATGGTGATGTGTCAAAAAAAGCCCCCTTGTTGTGAAAATTTGTTTTTCTGTCTGTACGCAAAACATCTCATGAACCACCGGACAGAATTTAAAGAAACTTTCAGGAAATAATCATCAAATAATACATCTATAACTGAGAAATTTTTAGAGTAAACCCAATTCGAGCTGGCTGGTAGAGCTTATCAACCTTAGAAAACACAGAAATGTGTCAGGATGTGGGGTAAAGGAGGCGAACCCAGAGTGCAGACTCATTTTGGAAAATAAACTAATTTATTAAAATAAAAGAAAACCAAAAACAAAAGCTGACGTGGCAGCAAGAAGAAAACTAAATACAGAAACTGAACGGACAAGGGCGGGAGATAAGCAGAACCAGACATCAGGGGAAACTAGATCAAGTGACAATAGATAACGAACCAGCGAGCAAGTGGACGAGATGACCGGGTTTTAAAGACAGGAAGCAATTAGGGGAAGTGGGCACAGGTGAGATGATGGCAAGGCTTGGGGCAGGTGTAGATGGGCGTGACAGGCAGACAAGAGATAGACTGAGGAGAAGTGAATGGAAAAATACTGGAAACAGAGAACAGCACAAAAATGAAACCAACAAAAAAACTAACAAAACACAAAGAAAAAACCCAAAACCTGACAAAATGACTCTAACTCGGATGCGGTAGTAGCAGACACTCCTTCACAACACATACTTTGAGCTTTAATGATCTTGCAGCATTGCATGTAGCTTTGCGATTTCCCAATATAAGATGGATTTAGTTTTAATTTCTGACATGAAAGCCATTCGGCATTTCTTCAAGGAATGCTAGGCCTTATTTTCTGCCACAAGTCCAGAAGTGACCCACTAATCTGGCTTCGTAAAAACATGGCAGTATGTCTTGTGGACAGAAAAGGACCAGAAGGTGGACATGAGGACAGGAGTCCCACTTTAACACTCGAGCTGTTGTAACGACAGGTAGTGCAAGGTTGCAGCAAACACGACTTGGTGACAACACGTCTGCTTGTAAAACTCATTTTCAGCCCCTGACAGTCAAAGGTTAACGGCCAAATATCTGCCCTGCGCTTGTTTGCTTCTTTCCTGGAATTCCAATAAAAATCATCATATTTCGTCTGTGCTCCGTGTTCTGTGTTTGGACAGAAAAGGAGAGGACCCGCTGAGATCTCTTGCGCTAACAGATGGGAACTTGTGGGTCCATTAGGCTGTGATGCACGCTTCAGCAGGTTCAGTCAAGAACGCTGCAGAATCTATTGATTCTCTGGTGGAAAGAAAATTACAAACCAGACATCTAGTTTACAATTCTTAGGCGCCTGCCGGAAAAGACACCCGTGATATGAGTGATAGTTTTTTGCAGGGAACTTTTTACTCATAGGAAACACTTTGTGGGCCGTGAGAGAAGGAAAATGATGGATGAGTTTCATTTTTTGCCACCTGTGCTTCCACCGACGAGATAACACATTAAAAGTCCATCCATTAAAACAGACGGTTAATTTCTGTGGCAGATTTCCCAGAGAGTTTGCTTTTGTGGAATCAGTTTGATCCTCACATACGCTGGAGAACTAGACCTCTAATATGTCTCATGTTAAAGGATACTGTGCCTAACCTTAAAAATGACCCATGGAGATGGAGAAGTACTACCTCTACAGGAAGTCGGTTTTGCAAATCTAAGAACTAAATAACCTTCTTCATAGAATCTGAGTCACTCTTAATATTTTCACTCACATGAGCACTGTTATTCTGAAGAAATCTTTAGATGTTTTCTTTTAACAAATGATCAAGTATTCTTAAAAAGCAGAAATGTGTGGAGGTGGATTTTCAACCATGGGATTCCAAGTAAAGACCAAGACATGACAACTGTTTCATTTTCCTACTTCTGTATCACGCTTAGATGTTGTTAAAAATCAAAACTTTCTGTATTTGCCATGTTTTCCCACTTAAAATGCATTTATATCATCTAAATTCCACTATCACTGCAAGAAAGATGTTGAGCTGCAGGGAAAAGCTCTTTATTTACTGGTCCATCTACACCAGTGGTCTCCAACCCTAATCCTCAAGAGCCACTATCCTGCATGTTTTCCTTGTTTCTCTGCTCCAACACACCTGATTTGAATCAATGGGTGATTAACAGGCTTCTGCAGAACATGAAGAGGTGATTTAACCACTGAATCAGGTGTGTTGGAGCAGGGAAACAAGGAAAACATGCAGGATGGTGGCCCTTGAGGACCAGGATTGGACACCCCTGATTGTCGATCCAACCCTCTTCTATGGTCATGAGGTGTGGATTGTGTCAGAAATATCAATATCAACATCACCAGCTGAAGTGAGCTTCCTCCGTAAGGTGGTAGGATGAGGAGCTGGATGATGAGGAGGAGCGCCGTCTTCCAGTGGGAGCTTGGAGAAGAGCAGCTGCTCCTCTGCTTTGAAAAGAGCCAGCTGAGGTGGTCCAGCTCCTGGATTAGGATGGCTCCTTGTTGCCTCTCTATGAGAGGAGACCCTGAGGGGATTCTGTATCCTTTCTGGCTGATATTAGGATCCACCAGGAAGAGCTGTTTGGGTTTCCCTCCAGAACTTATTGCTTCTGCGACCCGACCGTGGATAAGTGGAGGAATGCACATTACCTGCTGCCTCGCATGCCAAAGTTTTTAACTAAAATCTCACAAGACCTGTAAGCCCTTGATGTATGTGTTGAGGATGGCTCTCAGCTACCATCACACCAAATCTTAGCTTGCTATCAGTTCAGCTGACCAACTTAAAGCCTTTTTTATGTTTGCTAAGGTTGCTTAGCTGGTTAGAATCCAAAAGTTAATCAGTTGTAGATGTGCATTCAGTGATTAGTTTAAAATCTGTTCGGCACTTCATGAGATAGGGGGGGAGGTCATTGCTGGCTCTGTACAGGGGCGTGTTGGTTGGTGGTAAAACAGGGCAGACTGGTAAACAGTCTGAGAAACACAGCAGCTTGTTTCTGAGTCACTATCTGCAGTCTGAGCTCCTGCCTGAGCTGCTGCTGGGAGAGAGATAATAGTTTTGTCCCTCCTCCAGGCTCCATGTCTGTTTCTGCTAAAGCAGGCTGGCCAGTTTCTGAGGCAGAGGAGGGGGGGGGACAAGTTAGAGGGGAGGATGAAAAGATTAGAAAGGAGGTGGTGAGATTCTGGCCCCGGGTACCAAACTGTCACACTGCCTGGATTCATGAGCTGGCAGCTGGGAGGCAGTGTTTTCTGCCATGTTCTGTGGCGGCAGCAGAGGTGGTTGTTAAAACTTGTGGATGTTGATGATGTGTAGTCTGTATCCGCCTGAACTGGTCTTCGCTGCTAAGTGACGTAGAAGTTGTAAACATACTAAATAATTTCATCTCAGCTCATCTCGTCACCTGCCAGTCTCAGATTCTTCTTATTAAACTGCAGGAGGAAGTGATTTAATGTAATTTAAAGAAAAAACACGACAGAAAAGTTGCAAAAGTTGCAAAAAATAAGCATTTGATTTTATTAAATGCATAAAAACCAATGGGTAAAAATGAAGAAATGAGTTAAACCCCATTTCCTAATGTTACTCTCACACCTGCTCATAGCTTCTCAGTGTTCTCTTGGTTTTTAATTTGACGTCTCAAGGAGTTTTGGTTAAAAATGTACGTCATCAAGAGGTGAATGTGACATCAGATGTCGGCTTTTCCCTTTATGTAAACGGAGACAACAATAAAAATATTTAGGTCAGGTTGCTGAGAAGGACAGAGTCATTAAAGCTTCTGGCTTTAATTCAATAAATATCCAACAAACTGGCATAGTTTTTATATTTGCTTTAACTTTACCCTTTATGCTTTCAAAGATAGCTCTTGGATTGCAAAAGTTGCAGACCCTTGAATCAGGGGTAACACGGCAATCAGGGTCAGTCTGCTAGGAGCTAAGGGTGGGATGCATAATGGAAGTTTGCAGCAGACTTTCTCCTTATTGCCTCTGCAAGTTTCAGTCATATCCTTCAGCTCAATACTATCTGAATTGGGGGTGTGTGTCGTTGCAGAGGAGCCAGCTTACAGCATACCTGTGGTGTTTCTTACTGAGAAATACTGGGTGGTGCAGCTGCTCCAAAACATGGAGAGGTTAGAGCAGGCCGGAGTCCAAAACTGAGGCTAACTCTCACTCTGGCACCAAGCTGTGGATTTCTACTACACCATGTGGAAGTGCTTTTGGCTTGGAGAAACTGGGGTGAAAAAAGAGAGAGAGAGAGAGGGAAAAAACCAAGCAGTGGCAGAAAGCAGCCCCATGCAGAAGGATAAAGGAGCAGAGACAAAGCACATTACTCTTCATTTTTGTCACATCCAACTTGCCAGCAGCCATACGGTGGAAAAACAAGCCACAGAATTATGATGAATGCAGTCAAACGGAGGAAAGCGGCTGCTAACAAACCACACATGCACGACCCTTTGCGTTTTGTTTCACACAATAGACCAGAGCATTTTCTGTAAAATGAAATTACAGCTGCTGCTAAATTAATTAAACATCCTCCCAGATCTTTCTGCGCTCGTCTTATCGTTTGTGTCAGCCAATAGATTTTATTTAAACATTCAAACCCAACCAGCACTCGGGTCTATGACAGGCTTTCAGCAGGGTTATCATCACGTCCATCCGGCGGCCTCGAGGCTAATATCAGTGTCTCAAGGGTGTGCAGATAACCATCATCTTCTTCCCTTTAAACCCCGCTGCTGGTCCCTGGAGTAGAGGCTCAGCTGCCTCCTAAAGCCTGTTTTTACTTCACCCCTCTGCTGTTGTCACAACATTTTCATTACATCGCAGCTAAAGCTTTTAATGACCCCCTTTAGGACTAAACATGAGGTCGAACAGGGTGTTGCACAAACAAAAAGCAGGAGGGGTGACAAGCTTTGTGCCGGCTTTCAGACTAAGATCATCACTTGTTGAGAAAAGACAAAGATGCAGCCGTTTTGGTTAAACCTTGAAAATAACATTATGTGCAATCTTTTGTAAAATATCACACTTAATTTAGCTTAATATTTGTAAACTAGCCTTGACTTTGGCAGCCATCTTGAATTGGATTGACTCCAAAAGATAATCAGATGTAGATGCACATCCAGTCTTTATTTTCGTTATTGTCTATTTTGCTAACAGACCCAATTAGTTAACTTTAATATTAAAGTTTATGCAAAGATGTGCATGTGTTGTTAATGACTCTCAGCTACTACCACATCAAATTTCAGTACAATATCTATAAAACTACCTGAGTTACAACCACTTTTAAAAGTTCTTTCTGCAATTTTTTTTTACATTTTTCAGTAGATTTTGCAGATATTATTGAATTTATTTGAAAAGAGGGGAAAAACGAACAAAAAGACAAATAAAAATGTGGAGCTTTGAGAGAATTTAGAGTTTCAGCTGGATCATAAAAACACGCTCGATCTCCTGAAATGCCCTTTTTTCTGCAGCCAAAGCCCGGACGGTGCGTCCATTAGCGGAGCTGATATAAATAAACACAAACTGCAGAACGCCGAAGCAGTCAGAGGCGTAAATAATGCAGAGACTGAATGTGATATCAGAAACACCCTGAGGTCAGTCCTTCCAGATAGCACTTTTTAAATGCACACGGTCGGTTTCAGACAGCATATTGCTTAGTTTTGAAAAATAAAATGGAAGTGTGTCAACGTTTGAAAAGCTATCAGAAAGAAAAAGTCGAAGAAAAATCCAGTATATGTTCATTGCCAAGCTGAAAAGTCTAAGGCAAAAAGGCAACCTTTCAGCTTTTATAAGGCCTCTTTGTGGATAAAAAAAACCACTTAGCTATTATGTTTTGTTCAGGTTGGAATTATACGGTGACAATCATGGGGGTCAACGTTTTCTCCTGAGTTTTAAAGTAATCCCACACAATGCAGATATAAAAAACAGTAATTACAGGTAAGAACGAGCATTTCAGGCAAACAAAATGCTTCATATGAATACAGGGAAGCACTTGAAAGACAGCCTTTTTACAAAGCAAATCCCAAAAGTTTTAAAAAGCAGAATGTTTGATTCCAAGAGAAATGTCTGCTATTTTTACCTCATTTTGGAAAGCTGAAGCCTCAGTTTCACCCCCTGTAATTCAAACCATGGTTTTGTTGTCGTTTTGATCCTAATAAATAATATAGCTGCTGTGGACTGGGAAAAGATCGTCTTTTCCTTCATAATTATTGAGTCAAACTGCTGGTATTCGCCCTGCTGTCCTGTTGCACGTCGGTGGAAACCATTTGTTCGCTGCTGTCGAACTCAGTCTCCGATGGTGTCAGTTTATCCCTTGGACCTGCTCTCCAACGCCGCTGTTGGCGTCGGAGACACGAGTGAACCGAGGCCAGAGTCGGGTGGGATTTTGTATTTTTCTTTTTTACGTGTTTGCTTGGTTTTCCACCAAAAGTCCAAATGAAATGATTAATGGCTACGGAGGCTCAAAGTTGGGCCATGGCTCGTTTCACAGCCCACAGGCTTCTGATTAACTTGTTTGCAGAACTGAACGGGAATGGGTGTAGGTGGACGGAGTGACACATGAGTTTTGGATAAAACAGAAAGTGTCTTTGTTAATGTGGGTTTTCAGACTTATGTATTTGAAGCGAAGCAGGAATGTCTTGTTTGGATTTTTTATTATTCCTGAAAGACCCTCAGAATTTCAAACTTTTCCTTTTGTTTTCTTGGATGTGAAATAAATGGGCTCTGTTACGCGTTGGATTGATTTAGCCCCTGAATCCATCTCAGATTAATTAATCCGGAGCCGTCCTTCCTGAGATCAGGACTTTCCATAGAAGCTCTCATTTAACTAGTCTATTAAGTACTTTCCCCTCAACCATAATCAGGTTGCTGAAGTGTTGGTGTTGAAGCCAGGCGTAAGGCGTTCTTCAGGCTGGATGACGACCCGAAACAACGTAAATCAGCGGGAGCAGGACGGATCTTTGCAGGATTTTCCTGAGGTTTTCAGGTGCATATTAGTAGCACAGCGGGGGGAGGAGGATGCTGTTTGTGTTACCGGCACATAAATTTTCACCAAATGACAAGAGCTGTACACAAAGTCAGTCTCATTTTCCGTGTTCGCGCAACATCCATCCATCTATCCATTTTCTAAACCCACCGCAGGGAGCTGGTGCTGATCTCCACCAAAAAACTCAAAACAGACTTTGTATTCTTTGAGGCATCATTAGGCAGAAAGTTGAGCTTTGTTCAAAATTAAGCTCTTTGCTTCAAGTATTGCCACATTTGGAGCTTCAGGGGAAAACCACCAGTTGCCATTTTGTGCCTTTTGGTAAAGATGGTGAAGTATTGTAACAAAACAGCACCCAGACTCAAGTTTTATTTACGCCTCTTCCAGACAATTTGAGACGCAAAAACTGGTGCCAGCTGTAAATAGTTGGAGACAAATCTTTTTCTGCTGACTGAAAACAAAACTTGTTACACATTAAAACTCTTTCCCAGGCTTTTTGTTTGAATAAATCATCACAGACTTACCAGTGGCACCGTGCATTTAGCTCACTAACTTCTAAAACAGCTTCGAAATGAAACGCAACACTGGAGAAAGGACATTTTCTGTGAAATCTGCCACAAAACTGAAACTGACTTAAAGCTGAAAGCAGCAAAGAGCTAGCTAAAAGCTAAAAGTTGCAAAAGACTAGATTAAAGCAGCAAAAGGTTAGTTAAATGTAGCTAAAAGTTAAAATATGAAAATGTCACTTTGCAACTAGCAAAAAGCTAAACGAAGCAAAAGGCTGGCTAAAATCCAAAAACAACAAGAGCTAAAAGTAGCATAAAAAGGTAAAACCAGAGCAGGTTTGCTGAATCTGTGTTTTCTGAAGGTGTTGAGGAGATCCTAATGTTTGCAAATAAAGTTCAATATTTCAAAAAGTATAAAAGTTACACAAACCAAACGTCAGAGCATCCATCTCCTGAATGAGCTGAACGTTTTAATACATATATGGTTAAAAACGCAAAAAATCTGCAGCAGTGATTAGTAGAAGAAAAGGAGGGAAACAATAATATTTTTGCTGACTCTGCATTCCCTTTATTATACAAAAATCTATCCATGAAGTTTATTGTGGTGATACTGGAACTTCATGAAGTTTACAAACATCAGCAATATCTCATTTTATTATGGATAAATATGACCTAAAAGATTTATTGCATTTCTTGAGCTTTTCTTCAAGCAGATAAGAATCCTTCACTGCCATAAGGCTGATAAGACGTACGTCAGGGCACCTGCTCCCAGGGTAAATAATAATCATAAAACCCTCTTGTGTGGAGGTTTATGAAGGGCTTTTCGTACCTGTTGCACCCCCACCTTACCTCCTCGGCTCCAATTAGCTCACCTTTCAGTCGTGCTTGGCTCAGCAGATGTTACACTGGACTGTTCAGGCAGGCGGGCTTGATCCAAGATGATTGGCTGTAATTATAGGCTGTAAGCTGATAGCGAGGGAATAGAGGAGCCCATTGAGATGTCAGTCTGCTCGGCGTTTCTGTCAGGAGCTGAGGCCGAGCAGCGAGGGCAGGAACACCTGGAGCAGAGCGCCGTTTCAGCTGCTGTCTGTCAGGAAACAGCTAAAGAATTACAGACGCGACAAAGGTGGTTTTAAAACAAAAGATATTCCTTAAAACTCCCTCTATATTTGACTCTGAAAGAATAAAGTATTTATTTTATGGATTTTTTACACAAACAGGTTATTAACCAAGAATATTTTTACCCATATTTCAACACAGGCAGTCATCCTTAATCAGAATACAGTAATGACAGGGATCATTTAAAACAAAAAAACATTTGTAGATAAAACTTAACAACAGGAAGCATAACATAAACATTAGTTTTACTTTTAGCTATACAAACCCTGCTTTCACATCATTAATTTATTCACTTTTTGCCATAAACTTTATTGGAATCACTCATTCTTTGGTTTGTAAAATATGTAAATTTGTAAATAAATCCTTTTATACTACAGCACGTTTGTTCCTCAGTTTCTTTGGTGTGAAACTAAGGTCCTAGTTTGTTTTTGTTGGTTAAATTTACCTGTTTTTGTTAACTTGAGAGCGACTTTATGTCGAAAAAACGTTTTTGTTGACATGGTGGGTTGTGGAAAATGGTCACGGCTGCGGTTTCCTAAATTCTGTTTATTTCATAATTTTAAGGATTTTAGTTTTGCTTCCTTTTAAAAATAGATAAAATAGTAGACCCATTTAAAGTCTAAGAGCTTTCAGTTTGTGTTTGTAGACTAAATACGGTCGATCGGGTAAATCAGGTGAGATTCTGCAGCGTCTTCAGTCAGTAAATATCTGATTGACAAACAGATATTTCAGTGTTGTTGTAAAGCTGCTTTAGTTACATAATCAGGTAAAAATGTAATTGTAGTGTAACTATTTAAACTCCTTTTTAAATGTAACTAGTTACATTTAGTTGCTTTTTTTGTACGCTTCTACATGTTGACTGAAAGTTAACCTTCGTGATGGTCAGTATAAAAACTATCACCCACTTTCAGACCTCAGCAACTCTTTTTAATATGAAAAGGCCAAAACTTTGACCTGCAACTTTCCACAGCACTCAATACACATTAAAAAAATAAACATTTTTAAACCTCTGTCCTGTTCCTTTGTGCACAGAGTGGGTTAAAAAGCAGGAATTTAAGTTTTAATAATGTGATTATAAGGAATAATCCAACAAAAACACTTCAGACACATAAAGTTGTTACTGAAAATGACACAACTATAACTGAATTACTTACCTTAATTGGTAACTGATAGATTACAGCTGTTCTTATTTTGCAATTAAGTTACATAAAGTCCATCCTTTAGAAATTAAATTACCCAAAACTTTTTATTTCTCCCAGGCGTCTCCTACAAACGTGTCAGAGCTGAAGGACCCAAACGCAGCACAACAGAAAACTAGCCTTTAAAGATTAAAGCTTTTACAGAGTAGTTTTATTACTAAATATTAGAAATTGAACATTTAGTAATGCAGTATAATGTGTTAAATGGTAAAAGCACTTCCATGTTTTGGCTACTTCAATTTAATTTTAACAAGTGGAATAAATCTGTTGCTTCAAATGTCAAATATTAATCTTTAACAGGAAGGATTTACTTCAGTAATATATAGTTTGTCGCCACATGACCAGAAACATTATTTCTTTCAATAAACTTGATCCCAAAAGAAAATAAAAAGAGCCATGTTTCCCACCAACGTTTAGAAGGAATTATAGCCTCGTTAGGAATCTTTTTAGAGTCCAAGGAAAACTAATTTTACCAAACGACTTCGGCGACTTTCTCGGCATGATATAAAAAAAAAAATAAAAGAAACCAGAAAAATACACGGAAAGGAAGAGGGCTGCATGTTGGAAAGCACCTAATTGTCTACTGCAGCATGTAATGACAAGCTTACTTCACATCAATCTTTCATTATTAGGATTTATTTTAGTCTCCGTGCAGAAGGAGGACAGATTCCTCCTGAATCTGGAGGGAGACGCTGGTCTGAACCAGAAGAAATGAAAATAAAACAAACCCTGCAGTCCTTGAAGTAACGAAGATCGCCCGCCGCCTTTCGGGCCAAAAATGCAGCTTTTTGGTCAAACCTTGAAAATAAATTTGTGCACGAGATGTCACACTCAGAGTACGTGTTGGGAATGACTCTCAGCTACAACCACACCAAATGTTAGCCCAATATCTGTTCAATTCTGACTTATAGCCACTTTTATGTCTGCTAATATCAAACTGCTGTGGTGGCCATCTTAAATCAAACTGACTGAAAAAGTTAATCACCTGTAGATGTGAATTCAGTGACTGTTTCCTGAAAGTTTAATAAACTCACGAGATATTTTGTTAACAGACGCACAAACACTGGGGAAAGCATTATCGCCCACTTTTCAGGTGGGTGGTGATAATTAAAGTAAACTGGAGCTGCAAAATAATGGAAAAAAATATACCAGAGATTAAATATGTGGCTTTAGTTTATAACATCATTAGATTTGACAAGAACAACTTTCAATTTGATGCAAAACTATGCAGTCAAATTAAAACAGAGGTTTCAGATTTAAATGAGTTTTCCCTGGATGTACATTAAAAGACACAACTTGTTCAGCTCTTTATCTCGGTGATATTTTAGCTTTGAGAACACTGCCCCCTACATCTGAACGCCGTAAACTCAGTGACCAGGTGACAGAAAACAGAGGAAGCTGGAGGGAAACCGGTCATTAAACCCCACTCGCTTCCGTTTCCCGTGTTTTGTCTTCCCGCCCATTCATCGGCTGTGAGCGTGAACGGCTGAAACACTGAACCTGCTGTGAATGGGTGAGGAGGAGTGAGCCGGGCTCGGTGCCATGGCAGGTCGGATGGGGAGGAAAGAGGATCAGGAGAGGCGTCTGTGTGGATTTGACTCATCTCCGCGCTCCTAATAACCCCCACTGGATAAAATATGCGTTGAGTGGAGATGATTACCTCTTTATCGCTCTTCTCTATATTTACCCTCTTCCTCTCTGCAGGTTGGAGCTCCTCTCTGGCTCTCATCCTCTCTGAATCTAAGCCTCAGTCTCAGTGATGCTGTTCACTTATCAAAACGTCTGGAGGAGATTAGCAGTGGGAACTCAAGCGGCTTCGCTTTAACTTTTAATGGCGAAGTACATCACAAAAAGTTTCTCCCATAATAACAAAACTCTCGACTTGCTACACTTTTAAAAAATCCTTCATGGAGTTTTTTTTTTTTGTTTGTCAGACTTGAAACTTTGCTTCTTGGACACAAACTGTTTATTTAATAAGTGATTTTGTAATTAGTTATTAATAAATAATCACTGGATGGACGTGGGTTTCCTCCCACAGACCAAAAACATGCAGGTTACGTTCACTGGTAACAAAGAAATCGTTCCTAGGTGTGAGTGAGAGTGAATGACCTGGAAACGACCTGGAAAGGAGAAGCGGGTAAAGAAAATGGATGGATGGATGGATGGATGGATGGATGGATGGATGGATGGATGGATGGATGGATGGATGGATGGATGGATGGATGGATGGATGGATGGATGGATGGATGGACGGATGGATGGATGGACATCTACAACTGATTAACTTTTGAAGTCAACCCAATTCAAGATGGTCGCCACAGATAATCCACGTTAACCAACACAAAAATGGCTCCAACTCAGTCAATTTTTTAGCTATTAAGCTACAGTTTTCTGTGGTAGTAGCTGAGAGTCATTACATCCCATACTCCAGGTGTAACATCTCTCAAAACAGCTTCAACTCTGATGAGCTCAGGCATTTAAAATAGAGGCAATATGCCTTTAATTAGTCTCTTTTGTCCATTAATTCAATAACTGTGTATTTGACATTCATTAGGGTGTCCTGCAGCACCCTCCTCACCCCTGCTTCCCACAGTGATGGGATTTATGCTCTTCTGCTAAAAGCAGCATCCCATGTGTCGACGGCTTCAAATGTCACGAGGTCGAAATGAAAATATTTTTTGCGGCGGCCTCAGCAGCAGCAGCTCCGCGGGAAGAGGAACAAGCGTGTCTGAAAGTCTCGCCCCGTCAGACACACGGAGCAGATGTCTGAAATAGTTGGAACTGCAGCACGGCTCAGGACTCTGCAGCGGAGATTACTCCAGATGACGGAGAGCTGATGGGGACGAGCTTACATGTTCGAGAGTGAGGTGCCGTCTGGAGAGAAAACGAACTGAAGGCTTTTGGGGTTTTGAGCATTTTTCACACATGTAGCACCTTCAGGCACGATTTTCTTCGCTCGCTATTACCCACTTTTGCTCAATCATGCAAGCTGTGGTTTTCAAACAAGCTTGTGTTGTGTGTTTCCTTGAACTACCGTAAAGCGGCCTGCAGCCGAGCTGAGGCGTGCTCGGCCTGGGATCCCCGTTGAACAAGCAGAGCGCTGGGCAGAGACTGTTTTTCCAGCTGTCTCAGGAACGTCAGGCATGAGGGAACGACCGAGGAGTGAGGGATCCGTATCCCTGAGGATTAGCATGCAGAAGACATCCTGGTGTCGAGCAGGAACGGATTTAAAAAGCACTTTGCTGATAATAATGCTGCTCTTTAAGTTGGCAGACCGGGGAGCAAGAGTCACAGTCGTTTGAGGAGGGGGGGAATAAAAAACCCTGAACTGCTGGAGAAAGGAAAACAGAACCTCATCTCTGCAGCCTTTGAACTGAGGACCACCTGCTCCTTCCTGAAACAACTTGTCCGGCTTTTTATTGGTTCTCTGCTCACTGCTCTAACACATGGTTATACTCTCTGTGTTGAACTTTGAGTTTGTTTGCACTCGTGAAATGTGTCATTATCGCCACAGCTGAAGCCAAAGAGGCGATAATGTTTTTCCCCGTGTCTGTGAGTTTGTCTCTTCCTTTAGCAAAACACAAAAAGGGCAGCAAGTCACTCAGTTTTACAGACATTGACCTAAAACTCGGTGCGGTGGTAGCTGAGAGTCATCATAAACACATAGTCCAAGCACTAACAGATCACATAAGAGCTCACAATATGGAATGAGATCGGGCAAAAAGCCATTTTTAAGATTTAATCAAAACATCTACATATGCGTTGCTTCAATTTATATGGCTACACTCTTTAAGTTGAACCTTATACTGATTTTTTTCTGTTTATACTCTTGGGCAGTGAATCGATCTGCACATAAAGTGAAAGCTCAATTTTCTAAAAGTAATGTTTTGTGAAAAGGTCATGAACAAATAAGTACTAAACGGCTCTTTAAACGACTGCTATCTGTTTAGTCTGCTCAGAATGAAACTGAAGCTGATCTGACAATAATATATTTCCCACTGATTAAAGAAATGCCTTTCAAAGTTTGATCCTAAAACCCTCAGTGGAGCTTGTCTTTACGTCTCAATCAACAATAATCTGGAGGCTGTCAGTAAGAGATATGTTCATCTGCTACATCCATCTCTGCAGGCACCAAAAGCCCCCCGACAGCAGCCTCCGTCACGCCACAGGTGGAGGATACGCTGTGAAATGGTGCTATTGTCATTCTTTCGTACCATCTGCCTCACTTTCTCCAGATATCCCCACCACACACACACACACACACACACACACACACACACCTCCCCCTCCTGCCGCCACTTGTTGTCGTCACCCAGCAGCCACAATGGGCCGTCACCTTATAATGAACCCCGAGGGTGCAAGGCACTGATTTAAAGTCCCATCACAGCTACAAAGCTGGGAGACTGCTGGAATGATGACTGAGTGGCGGCTGTTTGCTGGCGTCGAGCACAGATGGCGCTTTTTTCACATGTTCCCCGATCGAGAGCAAACTGGGCAAAGGCTGTTGGACAACCCTGGTAAATGTGTGCTCTTTCCTCGTTCTGCTCCTTCTGGTGTTCAGAAACCTGCCGATGAGTAATTTCTGCAAAATAAAAAAAAGAACTAAAGCTTTAATATTGTGCATCACTGGAGAGGATAATGAAAACGCCAATTACGGTGAACACATCACTGAGTGTCTTTAAGGACGTGCAGGTATGTCGTTAACATGCAGAAAGCTTTTGTGGAGGGACAAAAAAAAGAGCACGACTTCTGTTCTGGATGATTGTGTAGCCTCTTGTTGCTCAAGCTGCCCCACGTCTTTGCTCCCTCCGCCTGAGCCGTCCCTGAAAAGGCTGCGGTCAGCGTGAAGCCGGAGCGGCTCTGTCTGCCCGAGTCACACGGGCCGTTTCATCTCCCCATGCTGCCATTATGGCAGGTCACAAGGTGAAGGGCACCGCAGTGGCAAAGCATGCTGGGATACATGGACTCTGAGTCACTCTCCCACTGGCGCTCCGAACCCGTGAGGGTCGGTGGTTGGATGTGTTGCCCGGGTGCACGAGCAGCTGCTTCGGCGCCGCATAGTAACGAACTTAAAGGCGCATTAGTTCTGGTCACACCCGTGTGGGATGTTATTCACCTCTTGCATTTTAATTCTTCATTGTGTTTACATGAATGACTCTTGTGAGCAAAAAACGTGCCATTGTTATTTATCTTTGCATGAAAAATGATGGTTTGAATCACTTTGTAAGGCATTGTTATGGGGATGGTGTGTGGTTACCCTCATTGCCTTTTTAATCCCGAAACACAACTTTGCAAACGACAGAGTCTTGATACAAAAAAAATACAAAGAAATTAAATTACTAAACAACCAGCACCCCATGCTGGTTTGTAGCAAAAACACCTTGTTTCTGTTTTAAGGGTGTTATGGTTCAGGGCTCACCATTTAATACAACGAACAAAGAAAGAATAACAAAAAGCCCAATGCTATTTCTATTTTCTTTAATTTTTTTATTACCTCTTCACTTTTTACGAAGCGATGACCCTCCCAGTGACTAATCTATAAAAGTGAACAATATCCAAGTTTGTTTTATGTTTTTTTTATCATGTTTGAGCCATAAACAGGCTGTGTGTTAAACCAAAAACTAAACCAAAAAAGATAGTGTTTGTTTTAAATAGTTTGATTTAGATTTGATAAGAAAATGCCAAATATGTTTAAACACTTACTACTAATTTCTCAGCTGAGTGGGAAAATGACGTTTGTTATCTCTGATGCTGAATAAATAAGCAAAGGGCTTGCCATAGGACTTTAAAGGATGCAATTTATGACCTAATTGACTTGCCATACATGCTCCTCTCATCTCTCTACCATGAAGCTTTTCCCCTCAGTTAAAATATTTATTGAAACAAACCAGCAGCTCTTCAAGCTTCTGATATTGCTTTAAGAATTGTTTTATCGTAGCTGTTAGCTAAAGGCATTTGAATAAAATATTCACCCGCTTCTAGAAGGGATGTGATTTCACCCTTATTCTGTTTACATTAAAAATACGTAACGATCGATGGTGCATCAGCTTCTTTAAAGGGTGTCCCATTTCCTGGCATAATATTTTAACCTATACTCTTTGTGACTTTAAATAAGGATCAAGGGGACACTCAAAAACCAAGGGTTGGGGGTGAAAGTAAAAAACTGATTCAGCTTTACTGCCATAATGTTTCCTCTGGGTCTCTTTTAATCTAAAATGGCGAGACCGAAGAATGAGACACATCTCAGACACTTAGTACTATTTTTGAAAGAATCTAAACAAAAACTAAAACTCTGAGTTAGGGAAGGAAACCAGAAGTTGGCTCTTCTTTCGGCTGCCGGACTGACCTTTTGTTAACGCAGAGGGATAACTGCACGCCGAGTTCATCCCGTGAATAAGGCTATGAAAAAGAATGGTGCATCATCTACGACACTAGCCAGCTCATCAGGCATGCGGTCCCAGCTGGCACGGAGGCAATATGAAACACATAAACCCTTCCGATATTAATGACTCTGTCGAGCTGAAAGCCTCCGATGCTATTCGGAGATAGGCGTTAAATGTCCCTGAGTACCGAGAACACAACATTATGTGCATTCATATAAATACCCTCTCATCTCTGCACAAGACTGTCCGTCCTTGAGTTCCCATGAAAATAATAAGAGGTGGGCCTCCTGTAACTCAATACCCACATATTGCCTGCACTGGTGGCGCCGAGAGATGAAATGAAATCAGAACAAGGTGATGACAATGATGCCACTTGTGGTCGAGTTGGAAACTTAAGGATTCATTCCCCTCGTATTTTACCCCCCCCCCCCCTTGAATATCCACCTATTCTTGTAGGACATCTCTTGGTCTTATAGATGGTAATAACACTAACAATCAAAAATAAGGTTGGAAATTGCTCTAAATGAGGCAATAATAGCAATCAAACGAGTATGTATTATGTAAATTATATGCTTGTAGCTGTAAGAAAAGGACGCTTTATTATCTTTGATGTAAATATGTAGCTTAGAACAGAGAAAATAGGGTCGTTTTTAAAGTTAACATAAGTTTTTGTTTGTTTAAAACCCTTTTTCTTTTCCTAAATGTTACTTTTTTATAAGCCTCACTTCTAATTCGGTCATTTGTGCTAACATAAGTTGAGAAAGGGAGATATCTGTGCAATTCCCCCAAATCTGATGGTTCAGATAAGCTTATTGAAAATTCTGAAAGCAAAATAATTTGCCAGCTACTATCAGTACATCCCAGAGTCTGAATCCAACTGAGGCTCAAATATGAAAACTTAAATCTCATGGTTTAATGTGTTTTTAAACAAACACGGTTCAGCTGCATTGTAAGGGAATGGGCTGCTCCATTTACAGAATTTTAAGGTAAGAGAAAAAAATATTTCAGCTTTTTCCCAGAATATATTTTCTTTTTACGTTTTAAAGGAGGTAAATGCATGAAAGAAAATATTGATATCAACAATACCCATAAAAAAGGCAGACCTTCAAGGAGTACTTGAGTGTTATGTGGAAACATTTCAAACTTCTTGTAAAAAAAATAACCTGATATAAAAAAGACTAATTAGATTCTGGCTGTTTTGGATTCGCCATTGAGAAGTATCAGCAAGACTTTCAAGGCAGGCAAAAACAGTCCGCCTGAACCAAAACAGCTACTGCTTGTTTGTGAATTCGGCTCCC